>NC_074680.1:40285313-40482813 GCF_029448725.1 Salvelinus fontinalis
TGCAGATATTTACTTAAATTGCTACAAATATTCACATTTATTGAAAAACTTTAAAGAAATAGTTTCAACTGTATTGACAGTAGTGAAAAACCATCCCGTGGCTATTTCCAAATATCTCGGTATACCGCCAAAAGCTAGTCAAATAGGGGTACTTATATTTGTCCTGTTTCACACATGTACAACCTCTTAATCTGTACAATTATGGTGATTATTATTATTCTTTATTTTGCATATCCCTCCCCCCGAGACACCCTCAGAAAGTGTGGTCATGGCCAGGGATCAGCCATTATTGACGGCGACCCTGGAGCTATTAGGTTTAAGTGCCTTGCTCAAGGGCAGGGATCGAACAAGCAATCTTTCAGTTACTGGCCCAACGCTAACCACTAGGCTACCTGCCACCAATATAGAGATACAAATCCGCACATCTCAGATCACTCCTCTATATCAATTCCTACTTTTGTGTCAATCATCTCAGCCTAATAAGAGTTAGCAAACACATAGGCCTTCGCATTCACTCCTTCACTCATTCAGCAGACACCCATTATGTGCAACAGGCCTGCTACAGTACATTTCCCTTTGTCATGTATCAGCAGAGTCTAACAACAGGGGAATGGGTCATATCATACATCATAGCTATCATGTCCATCACAACAATCTCTTAGCAGGGTCATACTGCACACACACACGGTTTGGTGAAAACAGGACGACACTAAAGGGAAGGAGCCAGAGACACAGCAAATAACAGCAGATCCAATTATTGTGATAAAACTTCTCCACAGCCACGAAAGAGGTCTATTATTACAGAACAATGTCGTTCATCCTATGAAAGAAGGCTAACATCAGCAAACCAACACTAAACTAACAGGCATTAGTTCACCAGATCCTTCAGTTGAGCGTGAGAGTAACGGGAAAAGTAAAGAGATCTTTTACAATTCTCACCACAAGTTGGCAGCCTGTTTCTTAGGTCCCCTCCCCCCCACTAGCGCGTGACAGGAGGAACGACAGTCCGGTTCCTCGTTGTCTTTTCAAACCTGACTGAGTTACTCCTCAGTACACTCAGTGGAGAACAATGCAACTTCAACTCAAAGGAGGAGGAATGTCCAGCAAACAGAAATATAGCCAGGGTTGCTGTGAGGGTAGGGATGTGAGGGTAGGGCTGTGAGGGTAGGGCTGTGAGGGTGGGGCTGTGAGGGTGGGGCTGTGAGGGTGGGGCTGTGAGGGTAGGGCTGTGAGGGTAGGGCTGTGAGGGTGGGGCTGTGAGGGTAGGGCTGTGAGGGTAGGGCTGTGTTACCAGCTGGGTCTTTCTGCTCACTACCACACACACACCCTGACTAACTGTTCATTCACATAAACCACTCTCTGCTGAGTGTTAGGGTGTGTGTGTGTAACACGCTGTTTCACAAGTTTGAACCACAAAAGTTTGTTCAAGCATGGATAAGGAATTTATACCACAAATAGGTGACGCTCAATGAGTATGGGGCTAAATTAACTTCGACACAGGAGGGGCAAGGTTTAGTGATGATCATTCAGCCCAACGTCTCACTGACCACCAGCAGAGGACAGCAAAAGACAAGTGAACTAGCCCATCCATAGCTTCTCCCCTTCTTGGTTCACAAAGGGTGAAGGAGACTGAGGGAATCCTAAAAAGTTAATTTATATTAAGTATTCTAACAAAAAACATACTATCCATGATGACAAAGCGTTCTATGTCTTCATAAGATCTTGGACAATCTACTCATGGTCAATATTTACAAAGGGTAGCCATCTGAACAGCCTCTGGTAAGAAACTCCCAATCCTCCTAAAACAATCCTAATCAAATGAACGTCTACACGTAAACATAGTCCTATTTCCAGGTACAAAACAGTTGACTGTACTAATACAATCACAACAGTAGGACTCTGGAAATTAACATTGATGCTCTTCCCCCCCCTCGGGGACTAAATTCAAATGTTTTAACAGATCTTGGTCTGACCTTTGACTGGCCCCAATATAAGCCTACTCTTCCTAGTATGAGATTAGGGTGGTTAAATCCTGTGTCTGTCTCCTAATATTAACCTCATTGTCTCCAGTGTACAGAGCTATGGCAGGGCAGCCAAAAACACTATCATTAGATCAGTGGTAGTGATTCTAGTGCAGGGGCAGATGGATGCACACACACACACCGGGGACTGGGGATGGACAGGAGGAGGAGGTGTGCTGTCTGTCTGGGTCTGCCAGTTCCTCCTAAATATGATCATAACAGACAGCTACACGCACATACACACACTGGGCTCTTGTTCAATCTGACCTCGTTTGGAATCACATTAAAAACGGCATCCCTCTCGTCCCAAGATGATGATAATTGTGGTTTTAAATTAAAGCTGCAATATGCAACTTTTTGCGTGATCAGACCAAATTCATTCTCATAGACTTGCTTTCAAAGTGGTAGATCTGTTCTGTGTGTGCTATTTTTATACTTCCCATTCTTAAGTTTAGTTTTTGCGTCTTTTACTTTCGATTTTGTACAACAGTTTCAAAACAGCTGGAAATACAATATGTTTGGTTATGGAAAATACATTTCACACCAGTTTAGATGGTACATTGATTCTCTATAATATACTTGCTTGTTTTGTCACATACTGAAACTGAAATTGGGCGAACTATTAGAATTTTAGCAACCAGGAAACATTTCTATTTCATTTTTATATTTACGAAGTAAACAGTAGTGGGTCAATTTCCGCAACAACTAGGTGGGTTGAAGCGCGAGGCGAAACTTCCCCGCTGTTTTGGTCCCATTAGTTACCATGTTGTAGCAGTATGAAGCGCACATGTGCAGACACTGTGACTTTGTGAGCGCAAAGTCTTGCATCAAACTCATCTCAAATGGGCCGTTCCTCTGCTCAGACGTAAGATCTGGCAGGTGTGCGCAACAACACCTGGATAGGTATTTTAGGTATCAGCTAACCCCTGCATTGATGTTGCATGCATCAACCAATGGTTGGGTGCCACGTCATTAATAGGTTTGTTAATTATTTTATTTCCGTTTACAAAATAGCTTCTTCATGATTTGTTTTGATTTAGTTTACTATAATAACCTTGGCTCCCACCCTCCTCTCTCCCCTTCCATATTTCCTCCCACCATCTTCCCTTCCTTGCCTCTTTTTTTTTTTTTTTGGGGGGGGGGAGGGTGGATCAGCTTAATATTGCGGAAAGAATGTTTCTTCCAATGTAATTGTCTGCATCATTTCCAATCCCCCATATTTTTTGGGGTAAATATATATATCCATTCACGTATGCATACATATACACATACCTACATAGACATACATACTTTTTTTAAAGAGTATACCTTTATTATTATTCCCCGCAAACCCTACCACCGATCCCCCAATTGGAGTAAACTGATAAACATTTCTGTTTTTACCTTCAATTTATACATCTTATACACATTTTACAGACACAGTCTACTTTATAATAATTCTCTCTTGTTTGTTCTTAGTCCTTCTCTATTTCTGTTGTCCATCCAGTTTGATTTCCACTTGTAACTGTGCTATTTCACAATAGCTCCGCACCTATACACATTTCACAGATCCCGTATGCCCTACATTGTTTATCTTGTTATTAGTCCCACCCTTCAGCTCCACTCAATCTTTCCCATCTATCTTCCAACATCATCCATTTCGGATTTTTATTTGCCATATATTTTTCAACTGTGCTGTGATGCTTCACAAAAGATTTGAATCTTCCCATTCTCATAGCTTCCACGGATGGTAAATTAAAAATAAACATTTTTGCTAAAATAATGATTATATTATTGATTGATTGACTATGGCTTTTCAAATCCCCCAGTATTGCTATCTGTAGCGTTAGTTCTACGCAAATGTTGCAATTCTTCAACCATTCCTGGACCTGTGACCAAAAACGAGCTACATGCGGACAATACCAAAATAAATGGTCTAATGACTCTGCCTCCTCACAGCAGAATCTACAGAGCTGGGAAGATTGTATCCCCCATATATATAACATTCTATTAGTTGCAAGAATTTTATACAATAATTTAAATTGAAAAATTCGAAGTTTTGAATCCGGCGTTGTTTTGCGTATCAATTCATAAACCATGTGCCATGGAATGGGTACATCGAAAATCTCTTGAACCCGATCGAACATCTCTGGAGAAAATCTCTCCCTCTCTTTATTGACCGACAATAGACCATCATTACCACACAGAAGAAACCAGTAGGCTAGACCTTCTAATGTTGAGACGTGTGCCACTGATGCTCTCTCCTGCACGAGCTCCTCCGCATAGAGACTGTTGCTATAAGGAAGTGGAAGAGGCTAAACTAAACCGATCGACCACATCAGTACGCCGCACAGCGGGTGTCTGCTCAGACATTATGTAATATAATTTCTTTCTAAGATTCAGGGATGAAATGGAACCGCGTTGAAAATGATCTGAATGACACTTTAAAAGAGGATGGGAATAAGCGGAACGAATGTGAGCATTTCTCTATATCAGTAGGCTAACTGCCCAGGGGATTAGGATATTGACCTTAAAACCATTAGCAGGAACTTTCATAGCAGGCTGACAAACGTCCCACCCAAAAAATCTCCAGACAAGAAGAGATTCCCTTTACAATTCAACAGCACAGAGCTAGAGGGAGATGGGGAGAGAGACAGCGAGAGACATAGCAACCGAGAGGGAGTGATGTAAGAGATAAATAGATAGAGAGAGATGAGAAGAAAAACATTTTAAAATGGAGAGAGCAAGAGAGATACAGGAGAGGGGGTCGTTTTCCCTCTTTATGGTTGAGGAGCCTGTCTGTCGATTTTTCCTGGCCCCTGAAGCATGTTTAATTCAGAGATTATGAAATAATTACATCAAGCTTCATGCATTGGTAATTAACCCACATGGCGTCTGAGTCTCCACATGACACACTCATCCCCATGTTGGGCACTACGTTTGACCAGGGCAGACGTCAATCATGGAACAACATGCTAGATTTTAGGACTGCTGAATGGGGTGGGAGAAAATGGAAAAACATTTTCATAAAGATTCAATGACACGTGCAATAAATTAATCAATTATCGCACTTTAAAAACGTACAACATACTATACATTTGCTTCCTCTTGGTTGTAAAAATAATGTCTGATTACTATCCAGTTTAGTCACAAACCACCTGTGAAGCAGAAATGGTGGATTGGACAGTGAGGAGACAGACAGGATGTTCTGGTGCCGGATGAGACAGGTGCAGGATGAATTGGCCAATAAACTTAATACAGAAAATAACAAACAGGACTTTGACAAATACTTGAATAAATCAAAGATATTCTCAGTATAAACTATTCCGGTAACAACTCTGTCTATAGCCAAACTCAGGTAACTCTACTCTAGCCAACTTGTTACCTGCCCAGCCTGCTCTCGCCCAGGCAAAGGCCAACTGACCACCTAAATACTCTTTCCAGGATCTCTCGGCTGCTATGAATGTCCCATCATGATAGCTCCACAACACATTTCTACCATAAATGCGTAATTTCCCATGGACATGTACCATAAAACAACAGTTTTCCATAAACACACACTTCAATAAATTGCGCCATAATGCATCAGGTAGTTTAAATTAAATGATTCTCTACCAACACTTTAATCCTTATTCGAATAATATATTTCACATTGCTAGAGCATGTATGTTTAAAATGGCCAGCTTTATACACGGTAGAAACATGGTTAACAAGTTACATTGTTGTAGTAACTGGCGTGCACAACAAACAATTGACTTTGGCACCTTGTGTCAAAGTATTGTTGGCAAATGGAATGCGGAACCCTATCCAACATTCTCTTTTGTTTCAGGACTCTTGACTAAACCTCGAATAGAAACACAGAGTTTCTCCAACCAACCATTTGTTTCAGTATCACGGTCTATAAGTCACAGACACACCACACCTCTGAAAGATGTGAGGCTCCCTTAAATATTGCAGTGTATATGTCAACTGTGTACAATTGTGTTTTATTTTATAGTTTCTTAGCTAGCAGACTCAAGATATTGCTCATAAATCCTCAAAACGTTGGAATGACTGACTGTTCCTCACCAAAACTTCACTTACATTTTAGAGCCTTTAAATGTGTGTTTGATACAAGCTGCGCCGTACTTGGAGGAATATGACTTATAATTCATGACTAATTTTTACATTTTCAAAGTATTTCTGCTTAAACCCTTTTGGTTTAACCATTCTGCATTATTCAGGTGAAGATGATTTTTTCATAACCTGGTCACTGAGTTACATCTTATCCAGCTCGTTTGGAAACATGTTCCTCATTTATGTATGTATGTGACGCACTGTCCGCACTGCATTTTACTCCATGAAATGTGCTACATAAATAACATTTAAATGGATTTGATCATGGAAATATGAAATGGAATGCATTTCACTGAATCCTCCTTTGAGCCTCAATCTCAACCAACACTAACTGGACACATAGCCGCAGACTGGTGTGGCATCTGTGCATTCAGGTGGCTGAACACAAATTGACAGGGCTGAGAAACGTGGTCATGAGGGCGTTAAAACCAGTCCATGTGTGAGTCGCCCACACAGAGAGTAAGGCTAGATATTGACTGAAAGAATCAATGGGATTCACGGTGCATATTGAAATCGCTACAACAGTATTCTGTTCTCTTATTTCTTCTGCATGATGTTCTCCCCTTTGCCAATGTGTTCAGAATTATTTTTAAGCGTACAAAATATGCCTGTTTCAATGGGCATGAGTACAGAGCCCAACTGCCCTAGGAGGCTCTCTCTATTAACGGGCCTGTGAGCTGCCGTTAGTGGGAGAAGGATCAGACAGGTTCAATGCACCATACTGTAATGTAAAAGGTCAACAGTAGCCGATCAGACTCTCACCTGACAAAGAGTGGCAGACCAGGTACAATACAGATACAGTATGAAACATAACACCTTGTCCTCTGTGATTTATTGTGAAACCATAACCAGTGTTCAAAGTCACTCTGGATTCTCATGCAATTCTTCTGATGGAAGTAACAGAATGCTACTAGCTTGGCTAAGAACACTTAGAACACTACCACAGGAACACTCAGAACACTACCACAGTTAAGAACCCTTAGAACAAAAATAAAAGAACACTTAGAACACTACCACAGGAACACTCAGAACACTACCACAGTTAAGAACCCTTAGAACAAAAATAAAAGAACACTTAGAACACTACCACAGGAACACTCAGAACACTACCACAGTTAAGAACCCTTAGAACAAAAATAAAAGAACACTCAGAACACTACCACAGTTAAGAACCCTTAGAACAAAAATAAAAGAACACTTAGAACACTACCACAGGAACACTCAGAACACTACCACAGTTAAGAACCCTTAGAACAAAAATAAAAGAACACTCGCTCCTTTTCAATCACTATGAGCTCCATGCTCTCGTTCTCCTTCACAGCACAGCCAAAAGCGCTGAGCGCGCATTACATTTACTTCAGTCAGTTAATGCTCTACTTAGACAATAGGCTTTTAGTGATGAAGGCTCTGTTGAAACAAGTCATTTTGTCTCTGGTGCAACAAACCTCTCAAATGGCCCCTCTCTCTAGTTCTTAGCACACCTGTATGTCACCAATGACACCCTATTCACTATATTATTGTACTACTTTGACCAGAGCCCTATGGGCCCAGGTAAAAAGTAGTTAAGGGAATAGGGCGCCATTTTGGAAGGCACCATTGTACAGCTTCAATGGAATTTAGGGACCACAAAGGAAATACTGTAGATATTTTTTTGGTGATATCCCCGTCACATTTGTAACATTCACTGTGAGTATGTGTTTATAAAAAAAAAAAAAAAAAAAAAAAGGCTAATAAAATCAAATAGGCCACAGTTAGTATCTCTGTCCTGATTGATATCTCCATCACCTGTTTGTCTTCATGTGCTACCCTGTCTCTTAACATCCCCACTCCCTGTCTCTTAACATCCCCACTCCCTGTCTCTTAACATCCCCACTCCCTGTCTCTTAACATCCCCACTCCCTGTCTCTTAACATCCCCACTCCCTGTCTCTTAACATCCCCACTCCCTGTCTCTTAACATCCCCACTCCCTGTCTCTTAACATCTCCACTCCCTGTCTCTTAACATCTCCACTCCCTGTCTCTTAACATCCCCACTCCCTGTCTCTTAACATCCCCACTCCCTGTCTCTTAACATCCCCACTCCCTGTCTCTTAACATCCCCACTCCCTGTCTCTTAACATCCCCACTCCCTGTCTCTTAACATCCCCACTCCCTGTCTCTTAACATCCCCACTCCCTGTCTCTTAACATCCCCACTCCCTGTCTCTTAACATCCCCACTCCCTGTCTCTTAACATCCCCACTCCCTGTCTCTTAACATCCCCACTCCCTGTCTCTTAACATCCCCACTCCCTGTCTCTTAACATCCCCACTCCCTGTCTCTTAACATCCCCACTCCCTGTCTCTTAACATCCCCACTCCCTGTCTCTTAACATCCCCACTCCCTGTCTCTTAACATCCCCACTCACTGTCTCTTAACATCCCCACTCACTGTCTCTTAACATCCCCACTCACTGTCTCTTAACATCCCCACTCACTGTCTCTTAACATCCCCACTCACTGTCTCTTAACATCCCCCACTCACTGTCTCTTAACATCCCCCCTCACTGTCTCTTAACATCCCCACTCACTGTCTCTTGCTTCCCTTTCTTCCATCCCTCCGGCTCACTTTTTCCCCCTAATCTCTGGATCTTTCTCTTTCGCTGGAATATTTCTCTATCCCTGTCAGGCATCTCCCCAACTGTTTCCAAAAATAACCAAAACAGGTCCTTTACATCAGAAAACACATTAAGTGAAGTAAAAAAAAAAAGGATGCATGAATAAATACTAATGTAGACAAATGGCCTTAAATGGAGGTTGTGACTCAGTCACAGATGTTTCAGCACTGTGGCTAGAAGCATCTCAGTCACCGAGAGAGTTCAGATCAAGGTCACGTATAGTACAGTGGACACATTCTCAGTATGTGTAGGTTATCCCTGCGGGAATTAAACCCACAACATTCAAATGGCTAGAGCCATGCTCTTACCAACTGAACCAAACAGAACACCCTCAGTAGAAACACCCTCAGTTTAAAAAAAGCACCAGATTAAAAAAATAGGATTTATTTGCTGTGCCCCATCCTTTAAAATGAAACAAATTCAGGAGAGGAGCAGGGCCCTAGCCTTAAAAGGTGCAATCTGCAATATCCCTCAGTTTTACAGCAGGGATGCAGTTTCTCTGAAAAACAAATGACATACTGTAGCTTTAAAGCAAATCAGATTAAAGGAGGAAGTGGAGGATTTATTAGCAGTGTCTCATCCTGCAGGGAGGGACAGGTTAACACTGTACCTGTCCACCTGTTTCCTCTCATTCCTCATAAAACATTCTGCACATCCTGCATTTCCTCTGAGCTATCGTTATGGACACCCACCCACCCTTCCTGTTTATATGCTGACTGGCTGGGACACCAGTGCACATGACATAGAAGATGCATTTCTGGTTTGATTGTGGGTTTACAGTCCTAATAAATATATAAGAAATAAAAACAATGGTAAGAATAAGAGGATCAAGACAAAGGTAGACAGAGAGAGTCCTTATGCTGCTCTTCATTAGACAAACTACTGAGGCCAAAGTAAAGGGCATCTCTAAGACCAATTTACAGTGTTTGTTAACCAGTGTAGTAGAAGTCAAGAGTAGATGCTTGTGAATGAGCCAGACAAGGACACAGTGGTGCTCCACTGCTCCCATGGACAACATGTATCGTAGAGCAGCTATGGGAAGTCATCTCTCGCTCACTGACCAAAAGCCATCAAAGCAACAGCAGATTCTGTCAAGTCTGTCTATGATCTTCTGTAGCTCAGTTGGTAGAGCAGGGAGCTTGCAACGCCAGGATATTGGGTTCGATCCCTGACTAAGTGACTTTCGGTAAACGCATCTGCTACATGGAATCCCCCCCCCACCCATTTTTTCGTATTTTTTTTTAGATTAATAGTAGCTTTCCAACACTCTGATATGGCCCACCCAACTACCTCATCCCCATAGTTATTTTTTATTATTATTATTTTTTGCACCCCAGTACCTCTACTTGCACATCATTATCTGCACATCTATCTCTCCAGTGTTAATGCTAAATTGTAATTATTTCGCCACTATGGCCTATTTATTGCCTTACCTCCCTAATCTTACTACATTTGCACACACTGTAAATATTATTTTCTATTGTGTTATTGACTGTACGTTTGTTTATCCCATGTGTAACTCTGTGTTGTTGTTTTTGTCGCATTGCTTTGCTTTATCTTGGCCAGGTTGCAGTTGTAAATGAGAACTTGTTCTCAACTGGCCTACCTGGTTAAATAAAAGGTGAAATAAAAACATAAAACTAACTAACAGTGCAGGAAGATTAGTGCATGGCAATAGATGGCCAAACCACCCAAGTGCATCCCTCTATCCACACGAAAGCATAAAGACTGTACTTAACCCAGACATACCGAAACCAGAAACACTAGATGACTTAACCCAGACATACCGAAACCAGAAACACTAGATGACTTAACCCAGACATACCGAAACCAGAAACACTAGATGACTTAACCCAGACATACCGAAACCAGAAACACTAGATGACTTAACCCAGACATACCGAAACCAGAAACACTAGATGACTTAACCCAGACATACCGAAACCAGAAACACTAGATGACTTAACCCAGACATACCGAAACCAGAAACACTAGATGACTTAACCCAGACATACCGAAACCAGAAACACTAGATGACTTAACCCAGACATACCAAAACCAGAAACACTAGATGACTTAACCCAGACATACCGAAACCAGAAACACTAGATGACTTAACCCAGACATACCGAAACCAGAAACACTAGATGACTTAACCCAGACATACCGAAACCAGAAACACTAGATGACTTAACCCAGACATACCGAAACCAGAAACACTAGATGACTTAACCCAGACATACCGAAACCAGAAACACTAGATGACTTAACCCTGACAAACTGAAACACCACAAGAGATTACTTATCCTACCGCGTACCACTTTAGGTAAAAGAGCCACGACCGCTGTTGTTGAGCCTCTTCTATTTATTATGGTACTATGGATGAAAACTGCAAGAGCTGGTAGATTTGCTTGCGCTGCATTATAGTGTTGATTCACAGGATCGCCTCAGGATAAGATCAGTGTAGTACACACGCACGCAGAAACTTGAACAGTCTTATTCATTTGCAAGAATCTCCTCCACTGCAGTAGTACCTCGATAGAGGCCCACGGTGTAATAAACACACACTACCACCATCCACCCCAACATGCCCAGCCAACACTTTATAATCCACAGGGGAGTCGTTTGACCTTGAGTGTTAATTTAATTGTTCTGCTGTTCTTTTGTGTGTGTGTGTGTGTGTGTGTCTCGTTAAGTGCTCCTCTCTAGGCTGTGATGGTATTGCTTCAGGGGGAGATGAGAGGGAAAGCCAGATTAGTCTTGATAGCACTTGAGCTTTTACTATGTCCTATACCTAGAAACTAGAGGTCGACCGATTATGATTTTTCGATACTGATTATTGGAGGACCCAAAAAAAAGCCAATACCGATTAAATCGGACAATTTTTTACATTTATTTGTAATAATGACAATTACAACAATACTGAATAAACACTTATTTTAACTTAATATAATACATCAATAAAATCAATTTAGCCTCAAATAAATAATGAAACATGTTCAATTTGGTTTAAATAATGCAAAAACAAAGTGTTGGAGAAGAAAGTAAAAGTGCAATATGTGCCATGTAAGAAAGCTAATGTTTAAGTTCCTTGCTCAGAACATGAGAACATAAGAAAGCTGGTGGTTCCTTTTAACATGAGTCTTCAATATTCCCAGATAAGAAGTTTGAGGTTGTAGTTATTATAGGACTATTTCTCTCTATACGATTTTTTATTTCATATACCTTTGACTATTGGATGTTCTTATAGGCACTTTAGTATTGCCAGTAACAGTATAGCTTCCGTCCATCTCCTCACTCCTACCTGGGCTCGAACCAGGAACACATCGACAACAGCCACCCTCGAAGCAGCGTTACCCATCGCTCCACAAAAGCCGCGGCCCTTGCAGAGCAAGGCGAACAACTACTCCAAGTCTCAGAGCGAGTGACGTTTGAAACGCTATTAGCGCGTACCCCGCTAACTAGCTAGCCATTTCACATCGGTTACACCAGCTTAATCTCGGGAGTTGATAGGCTTGAAATCATAAACAGAGCAATGCTTGAAGCACAGCGAAGAGCTGCTGGCAAAATGCACAAAAGTGCTGTTTGAATGAATGCGTACGAACGAGCTTGCTGCTGCCTACCATCGCTCAGTCAGACTGCTCTATCAAATCATAGACTTAATTATAACATAACACACAGAAATACGAGCCTTAGGTCATTAATATGGTCGAATCCGGAAACTATCATCTCAAAAACAAAACGTTTATTCTTTCAGTGAAATACGGAACCGTTACGTATTTTATCTAACGGGTGGCATCCATCAGTCTAAATATTCCTGTTACATTGCACAACCTTTTACGTAATCATAATTACGTAAAATTCTGGCAAATTAGTTCGCAACGAGCCAGGCGGCCCAAACTGTTGCATATACCCTGACTCTGCGTACAATGAATGCAAGAGAAGTGACACAATTTCACCTGGTTAATATTGCCTGCTAACCTGGATTTCTTTTAGCTAAATATTCAGGTTTAAAAAATATATACTTCTGTGTATTGATTTTAAGAAAGGCATTGATGTTTATGGTTAGGTACAGTCGTGTAACGATTGTGCTTTTTTCGCAAATGTGCTTTTGTTAAATCATCCCCCGTTTGGCGAAGTTGGCTGTCTTTGTTAGAAAGAAATAGTCTTCACACAGTTCGCAACGAGCCAGGCGGCCCAAACTGCTGCATATACCCTGACTCTGTTGCAAGAGAAGTGACACATTTTCCCTAGTTAAAAGAAATTCATGTTAGCAGGCAATATTAACTAAATATGCAGGTTTAAAAACATATACTTGTGTATTGATTTTAAGAAAGGCATTGATGTTTATGGTTAGGTACACGTTGGAGCAACGACAGTTCTTTTTCGCGAATGTGCAGCGCATCTATTATATGCAACGCAGGACACGCTAGATAAACTAGTAATATCATCAACCATGTGTAGTTAACTAGTGATTATGATTGATTGATTGATTGTTTATTATAAGATACCTTTAATGCTAGCTAGCAACTTACCTTGGCTTCTTACTGCATTCGCGTAACAGGCAGGCTCCTCGTGGAGTGCAATGTAAAGCAATATGTTCTTAACTGACTTGCCAAGTTAAATAAAGGTGTAAAAAGAAAGAAAGAAATAAATAAATAAATATTCAAGGTTAGAATCATTTCAGTGGAAAATAAAAATGACAAATACCGGTGTCCAAAAATACAGATTTCTGATTGTTATGAAAACTTGAAATCGGCCCCAATTAATCGGCCACTCTGATTAATCGGTCGACCTCTACTAGAAACAGCCCTATTATTCCAATATACATATATTCAGAGCCACTGTTCCTGTTGCTTTCCAGGACTGAACATACTGCAGCCCACAGATATATTGACCTAGCTTCATGAGGAATGCTTTTTCAACAGTCTTGAAGTTCCCACATATGCTGAGTAATTGGTGGCTGCTTTTCCTTCATTCTGCAGTCCAACTCATCCCAAACCATTTCAATTGGGTTGAGGTCGGGTAATTATGGGGGCCAGGTCATCTGATGCAGCCCTTCATCACTCTCCTTGGCCAAATAGCCCTTACACAGCCTGGAGGTGTGTTTGGGGTCATTGTCCTGTTGAAAAGCAAATGAGAGTGGGACTAAGCGCAAACCAGATGGAACCGGATGGGATGACATATCGGTGCAGAATGCTGTGGTAGCCATGCTGGTTAAGTGTGCCTTGAACTCTAAATAAATCAGACCGTCACCAGCAAAACACCCCCACACCACCTCCATGCTTCACAGTGGGAACCACACATGCAGAGATCATCCATTTACCTACTCTGCGTCTCACAAAGACACGATGGTTGGAACCAAAAATCTAAAATTTGGATTCATCAGACCAAAGAACAGATTTCCACCAGTCTAATGTTCATTGCTTGTGTTTCTTGGCCCAACCAAGTCTCTTCTTATTATTGGTGTCCTTTAGTAGTGCTTTCTTTTCAGCAATTTGACCACGAAGGCAGTCTCCTCTGAACAGTTGATGTTGAGATGTGTCCGTTACTTGAACTCTGAAGCGTTTATTTGAGCTTCTATTTCTGACTGGAACTCTAATAAACTTAGAGAGGTAACTCTGGATCTTCCTTTCCTGTGGCGGCCCTCATGAGAGCCAGTTTCATCATAGCGCTTGATGGTTTTTGCAACTGCACTTGAAGAAACTTTCAAAGTTCTTAATTTTCCGGCCTTGACTGACCTTCATGTCTTAAAGTAATGATGGACTGTCGTTTCTCTTTGCTTATTTGAGCTGTTCTTGGCATAATATCGACTTGGTCTTTTACCAAATAGGGCAATCTTCTGTATACCACCACTATCTTGTCATAACACATCGGATTGGCTCAAACGCATTAACGAAAGAAATTCCACAAATTAACTTTTATCAAGGCACACCTGTTAATTGAAATGCATTCCAGGTGACTACCTCATGAAGCTGGTTGAGAGAATGCCAAGAGTGTGCAAAGCTGTCAAGGCAAAGGGTGGCTATTTGAAGAATCTCAAATATTTAAAAAAAAATTGGATTTGTTTAACCCTTTTTTGGTTGCTACATGATTCCGTGTGTTACTTCATAGTTTTGATGTCTTCACTATTATTCTACAATGTAGAAAATAGTAAAAATAACAAAAAACCCTGGAATGAGTACTGTAGGTGTGTCCAAACTTTTTGACTGGTACTGTATATTGACCTAGAGATAGATAGGCCTAGACTACAAATATTGACTTTTACTGACAATATATTAAGCTAGACCAAAGATATTGACCTACAGGAAATATATTGTCCTCACTATTGACATGCCATCTCCATCAAAAATGTTTGATCATCTCATGAAGCAAGCAATCTGTATTGTTGAGGGTTTTTGAAAGAAGTATGCTCAACTGTCTAGAATGCATGAACATTGGCACTGTAGCAAAGCCAGTGAAGAAATCTCTCAAACTCATGTTTGAATCGATTTGTTGTCTACCCTGTAACAGTTTTTTTTTCTCCTTTGAATCAATGTTTCTGCTAGGCTGAATCTAGCGAGACGGAGGAATCTGTAAAAAAAAAAGCTACCAGCTAAATGTCAACGAGTTAGACATCACATCTCTCTCTGTTCTGCTCCTCTGGGCTCTCCCTTTATTCACGGTAAATAGATTTTGTGTGAAAGAAGAATGTTCTATATCTTCTCTGAATCTCTTCCTGACCTGAGGTATAGTGCATCAAGACAACCCTTTCATATTTTTCAAGTCAACTTGGTCACGATACATCTTTTTGCGTACAAATGTCAAAATGTGTCAACAGAAAAATTGAATGTAAAGAATTTCACAGGATTATACCGGTGTCTTTCATCAGCGAGAGAGTCACTCATACATGGGCATCAATGGGCATGATGTCAAACAACAACACTAAAAGGAGAGCGAGAAGGAGAGGGGGATAGCGAGAAAAACAGAGACACTCATACATGGGCATGATGACAAAATGCTAAAAGAGAGGGCAAGAAGGAGAGGATAGCGCGAGAGACAACGCTCCAGCAAACTTCAGCAGTTCAAGATGTTAGAGAGCAATCCATTTCAATGTGGATGTTAATCAATAACCAGCTTTCCATCAAACCTTTTTGTGCCTAAAGTACATGTTGAATAAGAAAAGAAAACGTAATGACAGGCCTGATGGAAACATTACATTTTTCGGTAAACTTTTCAAATGTTGCCAAAACTAAATACGCTAGACTAGGTGGGATCTTTTTGTGTCTGTAAAACTAGTTATGCAAGAAAAGTTGGTGGAAACGCTTTTATGCGCAAATATTGATATAACCATCATATCGAAGTAAACGTGGAGTCACGTGATGACGTGTGGTCCTCCCACAACGACTCGTTGGGAAAACATGCAGTTTATTAGGCTACAGGTGAAATAAGTTCTGAACTTCACAGGGGGGTGAAAGTGCACTCAGTGGCGACCCATCTTTCAGGTTATTTTGGCATTAATGTGTGTCACAGTTTTGAAACAATGTAAAAAATAATAATCATTGAGTTAATAAAGGCTCCATAGAAACATGGTCTCTTTTTTGAGTGGTTTGGAAGTGGCTAACTGCAAGCATTGTAAACCAATCACAAGCCTAGTAATCAGTGGACTGGATGTGTGGTCCAAGTCTGGATTTAAGGGTCTCTTTTCAAAGCTTAAAATGATAAACATTCAACACCAGAAAACGTTGAATACATTGGTCATGTTGTCAATCCAGCATGACTTCTGCCATGTTCAAAACAACTGGAAACTTGGAACTGGGAAATCTCAGACTTCAGTGAGTTCAAGACAACTGGGATCTCAGGCCAGAGCTCCAACTGGGAAAATACGTTTTGAACGGTCATCCAACTTAGAATTCCAAGTCGGGAATTCTGGCCTCTCTAGAGCTCCGACCTGAATATCACTTACGTCATGATTCAACATTGTTCCCAGACTTTGGCCAGACTTTGATGACAAAATTTGCTCACAAGAAGGACTGCCACACCCCCTTCCTGTTCAAGTGAGCACAGCACAACAAGGTGAGTCCAAAAATGTCTTGTATGCTGCTGCATAAATTATGTAATATGCCAGGGAGATATGTCTACTGTAGCTAAGAAAGTAATACTAAGTGTATGTTGTGTAGTACGCTGTTAATAGCCCATGTGCCTCACCCTAATAATTTGGTCCCTTTCCCCCTCATAACTTAGCCTACTGTTCTGACTTGGTGGTGGACATGTAGCCTATAGCCTGTTTTAGAGAAATGTAATCATGGAATATTGTATGAGCTATCATTGTCTGCTTATAAAGTGCCTTCGGAAAGTATTCAGACCCCTTGACTTGCCACATTTTGTCACCTTACAGCCTTAATCTAAAATTGATTAGAAACAAAAAAAATCCTCAGCAATACAATACCCCATAACGGCAAAGTGAACAGGTTTTTAGAATTTTTTGCAAATTTAAAATAAATACTTTATTTACATAAGCATTCATACGCTTTGCTATGAGACTAGAAATTGAGCTCATCCTGTTTCCATTGATCATCCTTGAGATGTTTCTACAACTTGGAGTCCACCTGTGGTAAATTCTTTTTGATTGGACATGATTTGGAAAGGCACACACCTGTCTATATAAGGTCCCACAGTTGACAGTGCATGTCAAAGCAAAAACCAAGCATTGAGGTCGAAGGAATTGTCCGTAGAGCTCCGAGACAGGATTGTGTCAAGGCACAGATTTGGGGAAGGGTACCAAAAACATGTCTGCAGCATTGAAGGTCCCCAAGAACACAGTGGACTCCATCATTCTTAAATGGAAGAAGTTTGGAACCACCAAGACTCTTGTTAGAGCTGGCCGCCTGACAGAGCTATAGAGGTCCTCTGTAGAGATGGGAGAACCTTCCAGAAGGATAACCATCTCTGCAGCACTCCACCTATCAGGCCTTTATGGTAATGGCCAGACGGAAGCAACTCCTCAATAAAAATGCACGACAGGCCGCGTGGAGTTTGCCAAACTCTGAAATACGGACTCTGACGATGAGAAACAAGATTCTCTGGTCTGATGAAACCAAGATTGAACTCTTTGGCCTGAATGCCAAGCGTCACATCTGGAGGAAACCTAGCACCATCCCTACAGTGAAGCATGTTGGTGGCAACATCATGCTGTGGGAATGTTTATCAGCGGCAGGGACTAGGAGACTAGTCAGGATTGAGGGAAAGATGAACGGAGCAAAGTACAGAAAGAACCTGCACCAGAGCGCTCAGGACCTAAGACTGGGGGCGAAGGTTCACCTTCCAACAGGACAACGACCCTAAGCACACAGCCAAGACACCACGGGAGTGGCTTCGGAACAAGTCTCTGAATGGCCTTGAGTGGCCCAGCCTGAGGCCAGACTTGAACCCAATAAAACATCTCTGGAGAGACTTGAAAATAGCTGTGCAGCGACACTCCCCATCCAACCTGACAGAGCTTGAGAGGATCTGCAGAGAATCAAATCAAATGTATTTATATAGCCCTTCGTACATCAGCTGATATCTCAAAGTGCTGTACAGAAACCCAGCCTAATACCCCAAACAGCAAGCAATGCAGGTGTAGAAGCACGGTGGCTAGGAAAAACTCCCTAGAAAGGCCAAAACCTAGGAAGAAGCCTAGAGAGGAACTAGGCTATGAGGGGTGGCCAGTCCTCTTCTGGCTGTGCCGGGTGGAGATTATAACAGAACATGGCCAAGATGTTCAAATGTTCATAAATGACCAGCATGGTCAAATAATAATAATCACAGTAGTTGTCGAGGGTGCAGCAAGTCAGCATCTCAGGAGTAAATGTCAGTTGGCTTTTCATAGCCGATCATTAAGAGTATCTCTACCGCTCCTGCGGTCTCTAGAGAGTTGAAAACAGCAGGTCTGGGACAGGTAGCACGTCCGGTGAATGGGTCAGGGTTCCATAGCCGCAGGCAGAACAGTTGAAACTGGAGCAGCAGCACGGCCATGTGGACTGGGGACAGCAAGGAGTCATCATGCCAGGTAGTCCTGAGGCATGGTCCTAGGGCTCAGGTCCTCCGAGAGAGAAAGAAAGAGAGAATTAGAGAGAGCATACTTAAATTCACACAGGACACCGGATAAGAAAGGGGAAGTACTCCAGATATAACAAACTGACCCTATCCCCCCGACACAAACTACTGCAGCATCAATACTGGAGGCTGAGACAGGACGGGTCAGGAGACACTGTGGCCCCATCCGATGATACCCCCGGACAGGGCCAAACAGGAAGGATATAACCCCACCCACTTTGCCAAAGCACAGCCCCCACACCACTAGAGGGATACCTTCAACCACCAACTTACCATCCTGAGACAAGGCCGAGTATAGCCCACAAAGATCTATAGCCCACGGCACAACCCAAGGGGGGGGGGGCGCCAATCCAGACAGGAAGATCACATCAGTGACTCAACTCACTCAAGTGACGCACCCCCCCCAGGGACGGCATGAAAGAGCACCAGTAAGCCAGTGACTCAGCCCCTGTAATAGGGTTAGAGGCAGAGAATCCCAGTTTAGAGAGGGGAACCGGCCAGGCAGAGACAGCAAGGGTGGTTCGTTGCTCCAGAGCCTTTCCGTTCACCTTCACACTCCTGGGCCAGACTACACTCAATCATATGACCCACCGAATAGATGAGTCTTCAGTAAAGAAGAATGGAAGAATGGGATAAACTCCCCAAACAGGTGTGCCAAGCTTGTAGCATCATACCCAAGACTCAATGATATAATCACTTCCAAAGGTGCTTCAACAAAGTACTGAGTAAAGGGTCTGAATACTTATGTAAATGTGATTTCAGTAAAAAATATATATAAATAATTAGCAATAAGGCTGTAATGTAACAAAATGTGGAAAAAGTCAAGGGGTCTGAATACTTTCCGAAGGCACTGTATGCCCCCTGTATTTATCCTACGGTTCTGACTTGGTGTACAGGGAGAACACTAAGAAAGGCTCATGTTCTGAATTCTGTCGCTGTACAATTCAAAAGTGCTAAACAAATAGTTATTGACTACGTCTGTTCTAGCTCGCTTATTAATGTATTTTTCGAAATTACGAATTGCCTCTTATCAGCTCGTCGTCCCCTTATGCCATAGTTTGTACATCAATTGTCAGTAGAAACCACATTTGTTCAAGCAAATCAACCATATCAGCTATGTTTTTTTAAAAGGCAGTAAATGAGGCTCAATTCACTTGTTCACTGCTCCGCTAACAGCCAGGTGTAGCGGTGGAAAGGATTCACGTCATGGTGCTGAACAGAAAGCTCTGCTGTTGGGACAGTTTTATGTAGGCCCTAACAGTTTGTGGGCACCGTTTGTCACCGTTATAAATAAAAAATATATATAAAAAATAAAAAAATCATTCGGTACATGGGAATGCCAGCATCCCGGAGTCGCCTCTTCACTCTTGTGAAGAGTGGTGTTTTGGGGGTTCTATTTAATGACGCAGCCAGTTGAGGACTTGTGAGGCATCTGTTTTTCAAACTAGACACTCTAATGTACTTGTCCTCTTGCTCAGTTGTGCACCGGGGCCTCCCAACTCCTCTTTCTATTCTGGTTAGAGACAGTTTGCGCTGTTCTGTGAAGGGAGTAGTACACAGCATTGTACGAGATCTTTGGAAAGATCTTGGAATTTTCCCGCATGGAATAGCCTTTATTTCTCAGAACAAGAATAGACTGACGAGTTTTTGAAGAAAGCTCTTTGTTTCTGGCCATTTTGAGCCTGTAATCGAACCCACAAATGCTGATACTCCAGTTACTCAACTAGCCTGAAGAAGGCCAGTTTTATTGCTTCTTTAATCAGAAGAACAGTTTTCAGCTGTGCTAACATAATTGCAAAAGGGTTTTCAAATGATCAATTAGCCTTTTAAAATGATAAACTTAGATTAGTGAGCACAACGTGCCATTGGAACACAGGAGTGATGGTTGCTGATAACAGGCCTCTGTACACCTATGTATATATTCCATTAAAAAAATATAAACATGAAAAAAAATCTGTTTCCAGCTACAATAGTCATTTATAACATTAACAATGTCTACACTGTATTTCTGATCAATTTGATATTTTAAATGGACAAAAAATGAATGCTGGAGGGTCATGTTAGGATGAGCCTGCAGGAAGAGTACCAGATGAGGGAGGAGGATGTCTTCCCTGTAACGCACAACGCTGAGATTGCCTGCAATGACAACAAGCTCAGTCCAATGATGCTGTGACACACCGCCCGAGACCATGACGGACCCTCCACCTCCAAATCAATCCCGCTCCAGAATACAGGCCTCGGTGTAACGCTCATTCCTTCGACGATAAACGCAATTCCGACCATCACCCCTGGTGAGACAAAACCGCGACTCGTCAGTGAAGAGGACTTTTTGCCAGTACTGTCCAGCGACGGTGGGTTTGAACCCATAAGCAACGTTGTTGCCGGTGATGTCTGTTGAGGACCTGCCTTACAACAGACCTACAAGCCCTCAGTCCAGCCTCTCTCAGCCTATTGCTGACAGTCTGAGCACTGATGGAGGGATTGTGCGTTCCTGGTGTAACTCGGGCAGTTGTTGTTGCCATCCTGTACCTGTCCCGCAGGTGTGATGTTCAGATGCACTGATCTAGTGCAGGTGTTGTTACATGTGGTCTGCCACTGCGAGGACAATCAGCTGTCCGTCCTGTCTCCCTGTAGCGCTGTCTTAAGCATCTCACAGTCCTGACATGACCCTCCAGCATGACAATGCCACCAGCCATACTGCTCGTTCTGTGCGTGATTTCCTGCAAGAAAGGAATGTCAGTGTTCTGCCATAGCCAGAGAAGAGCCCGAATCTCAATCCCATTGAGCACGTCTGGGACTTGTTGGATTGGAGGGTGAGGGCTAGGGCCATTCCCCACAGAAATGTCCGGGAACTTGCAGGTGCCTTGGTGGAAGAGTGGGGTAACAGCTCACAGCAAGAACTGGCAAATCTGGTGCAGTCCATGAGGAGATGCACTGCAGTACTTAATCCAGCTGGTGGCCTCACCAGATACTGACTTACTTTTGATTTTGAACCCCCCTTTGTTCAGGGACACATTATTCCATTTCTGTTAGTCACATGTCTGTGGAACTTGTTCAGTTTACGTCTGTTGTTGAATCTTATGTTCATACAAATATTTACACGTTAAGTTTGTTGAAAATAAAATGCAGTTGACAGAGAGAGGACATTTCTTTTTTTGCTGAGTTTATTTGAGGCACCATGTGGGTGACTTGAGTACGCCACGTCGGCCCAATTGTGCCATAAGGACATCTAGACTAATTACTGTACAGTATGGGGTGTACCAACCCTTTAACCTGCTGGTGCAGAGGTGAGCCCCAGGCAGGGTTTACCCAAGCAGGCAGCTGCTGTCAGGTCCAGGCCAGACAAGTCCTTGACATCTCAGCCCCTCAGCCCAGTAGGCAGCCAAGCAGCACAGTCCACTGAGGCCAGTGTCAGTCTGGTGGCACAGAGCTGCTTCTGGCGACAGGGGAGTGAAAGGACACAGCATGGGGCCCAGAGCCTGGGGCCCGCCAGTCTGGCTCAAACACACACCCCCTTCCTGCTGTGTCACTGAGCTAATGACTACCCACAATGCACCAATCACAACACCAGAGGAGCAGTGCAGTGTTTAGAATACTACCAGAGAGAGACTGGTAAAGAACAAAAGTCCCTTCTTTAAAAAGGCCATCACTATTACTAGTAACATTACACTGGAATAGAGGCTCAGCATTGCTTTAGGCCTACAGATATAGATTTACCATCTTTACTGATGAGATTCAGAAGTACCCAAAACTGTTACGTTAGCTTGCTTTTCTATTATGTCGCTATTGGAGGTAGTTGATAAAAGTGGGATGAATGATGTCATACGGATGTAATCGTCTATTGAACGTGGGGGAAAGGGGATGGGTAAAAAGGTGGGGGCTGTCAATTACACCATGAATAATATAAATACTGGTCCATCCCATTAGCAGAGGTGTAATAACATTAGTGCTGGCACAATACAAATTATATATCTATATATCTATATATCTATATATCTATATATCTATATATCTATCTCTCTATCTCTCTATCTCTCTATCTCTCTATCTCTCTATCTCTCTATCGATATAGAGATAGAGATAGAGATAGAGATAGAGATATCTATATCTATATATATATATATATATATATAAATAAAATTATAATATATAAACAAGTTTTAATATACAGCTGACTAAAGACAGGACAGTCAGGCATTCGCGTGTTTGAGTCAGTTTCTGTGGTACCGGACTCTTAACGTGATGAAACTTTGTTTCTCCTTGCTGAAACAAGTAAGGTGTTGTAGCAAACAAGCACACACACATTGTAGAAAGGTGCAAGCAAGGTGCAACTGCACACAGAAAAATAATTTATGGCAGCACATGCAGTCAGGAGAACAAGAGGAAAAAATGTGTCTATTCAAACAGTTATTACGGCGACCGCGGTCATTTGGCTGGAAAATTACAGTCATCCAAACTTCCATGACCGTCAAAGCCCTAAATAACATCAATAAATATAGCTGTGAGCAGCAATGAATGGGGTTCACATAGGGGACAATGACTGTCCCCTCTTATTGAAGCCACTGCGGTACTGCAGGGCTTGTTAGCAGAAAACAGGATCCCCCTTACAGTGAATGGAAAAATGGAAATCTTCGTGATGAATTTTTGTGTAAATATATATATTTTTAACAATCAATCATGGTACCAATAATTTCTTCTAATACAGAAGATTAAAAAAAATATATATGTTCAAGGACATACAGTGCCTTCATAAAGTATTCATACCCCTCGACTTATTCCACATTTTTATCGTTAGTCTGAATTCAAAATGTATTAAACGGATTAAAATGTTCTCACCATCTACACACAATACCCCATAATGACAAAATGGAAACATGTCCAGACAAAAATGAAGAAAAAAAATTCTAATTTATGTAAGTGTTCCCACCCCTGAGTCAGTCATTACTCCTGTGAATCTTTCTGGGTAAGTCTCTAAGAGCTTTGCACACCTGGATTATACAATATTTACAGAATTATTTTAAAAATTATTCAAGCTGGTTGTTGATCATTGTTAGACAGCCATTCAAGTCTCGCTGGAGATTTTCAAGTCGACTTAATTCAAAATTGTAAATAGGAACATTCAATGTCGTCTTGGTAAGTAACTCCAATGTATTAGGTTACTGTCCTGGTGAAAGGTGAGTTTGTCTCCCAGTGTCTGTTGGAAAGCAGACTGAACCAGGTTTTCCTCTAGGATTTTCCCTTGGAGAACTGTTTCTTTTTATCCCAAAAACATCCAAGTCAATGACAAGCATACGCACAACATGATGCAACCACCACCATGCTTGAAAATATTTAGACTGGTACTCTGTGATGTGTTTGCCCCAAATAACACTTTGTATTCAGGACATTTCTTTGCCACATTTTTAGCAGTTTTACTTTAGTGCCTTATCGCAAACAGGATTTTGGAAATATTTGTATTATGTTTATGCTTCCTTTTTTCCACTCTGTCATAGGTTAATATTGTGGATTAACTACAATGTTGTTGATCCATCCTCAGTTCCCCTGTCACAGCCAATAAACTAACTGTTTTAAAATCAACATTGGCCTAATTGTGAAATGCCTGAGTGGTTTCCTTCCTCTCCGGAAACTGAGTTAGGAAGGACGCCTGCATCTGTGTAGTGACTGGGTGTATTGATACAGCATCTAAATTGTAATTAATAACTTTACCATGGTAGAAGGGCTATTCAATATCAGCTTTTTTGTTTAGCCATCTACCAATAGGTGCCCTTCTTTGCAAGGCATTGGAAAACCTCCCTAGTCTTTGTGGTTGAATCTGTGTTTGAAATTCACTGCTCGAACAGGGACCTTAGATAATTCCATTGATAAAGACATTTCAGCTTTTAATTTGTAAAAAGAATTAACAACATAATTCCGCTTTGACATTATGGGGGTATTGTGTGTAAGCCAGTGACATCTCAATTTAATCCATTTTAAATTCAGGCTGTAACAAAATGTGGAAAAAAGTCAAGGAGTGTGAATACTTTCTGAAGGCACTGTTTGTCCTTGAACACACACAAACATTACCGGTAAAACGTTTTAGAACACCCACTCATTCAAGGGTTATACTTTGTTTTTTTTAAACTATTTTCTACATTGTAGAATCACAGTGAAGATATCAAAACCATGAAATAACATATGGAATCATGTAATAACCAAAAAGTGTTAAACAAATCCAAATATATTATATATTTAAGATTTTTCAAACTAGCCACCCTTTGCCTTGACAGCTTTGCACACTTGGCATTCTCTCAACCAGCATCACCTGGAATGCTTTTCCAACAGTCTTGAAGGAGTTCCCACATATGCTGAGCACTTGTTGGTTGCTTTTCCTTCGCTCTGCAGTCCGACTCATCCCAAACCATCTCAATTGGTTTGAGGTCAGGGGGTTGTGGTGGGCAGGTCATCTGATGTAGCACTCCATCACTCTCCTTGGTCAAATAGCCCTTACACAGCCTGGAGGTGTGTTGGGTCATTGTCCTGTTAAAAAACAAATGATAGTCCCACTAAGCGCAAACCAGATGGGATAGCGTATCGCTGTAGAATGCTGTGGTAGCCATGCTGGTTAAGTGTGCCTTGAATTTTAAATAAATCAGACAGTGCCACCAGCACACATCCTCCATGCTTCACGGTTGGAACCACACATGCGGCAAACATCCGTTTAACCTACTCTGCATCTCACAAAAGACACGGCGATTGGAATCAAAAAGCTAAAATTTGGACTCATCAGATCAAAGAACAGATTTCCACCAGTCTAATGTCCATTGCTCGTGTTTCTTGGCCCAAGCAAGTCTCTTCTTCTCATTGGTGTCCTTTAGTAGTGGTTTCTTTGCAGCAATTCGACCACAAAGCCTGATTCAGACAGACTCCTCTGAACAGTTGATGTTGAGATGTGTCTGTTACTTGAACTCTGAAGCATTTATTTGGGCTGCAATTTCTGAGGCTGGTAACTAATGAAATTATCCTCTGCAGCAGAGGTAACACTGGGTCTTCCTTTCCTGTGGTTTTTGCGACTGCACTTGAAGAAACTTTCGAAGTTCTTACATTTTCCAGCCTTGACTGACCTTCATGTCTGAAAGTAATGGACGGACTGTCGTTTCTCTCTGCTTATTTGAGCTGTTCTTGCCATAATATGGACTTGGTCTTTTACCAAATAGGGCTATATTCTGTATACCAGCTCTACAATGTCACAACACATCGGATTGCCTCAAATGCATTGAGGAAAAAAATTCCACAAATGAACTTTTAACAAGGTACACCTGTTAATTTAAATGCATTCCAAGTGTCTACCTCATGAAGCTGGTTGAGAGAATGAGAGAATGCCAAGAGAGGGAAAAGCTGTCATCAAGGCAAAGGGTGGCTACTTTGAAGAATCTCAAATATTAAATATATTTGGATATGTTTAACACTTTTTTGGTTACTACATGATTCCATATATGTTATTTCATAGTTGATGTCTTCAGTATTATTCTACAATGTAGAAAATAGTAAAAATAAAGAAATGAGTCGGTGTCCAAACTTTGACTGGTAATGTACATGCATATACAGTGCATTCAGAAAGTATTCAGACCCCTTTACTGTATCCACATGTTTTCCATTACAGCCTTATTCTAAAATGGTTTATTGCCCCCCCCCCCCCCCTCAATCTATACACAATACCCCATAATGACAAAGCAAAAACAAGTTGAGACATTTTGGTAATAAAAAACAAAAAAACACATTTACATAAGTATTCAGACCCTTTACTCAGTACTTTGTTGAAGCACCTTTGGCAGTGATTACAGCCTTGAGTCTTCTTGGGTATGACGCTTCAAGCTTGGCACACCTGTATTTGCGGAGTTTTCCCATTCTTCTCTGCAGATCCTCAAACTCTTTCAGGTTGCATGGGGAGCTGCTGCCACCACCATGCTTTACCGTTGGGATAGTATTGGCCAGGTGATGAGCGGTGCCTGGTTTCCTCCAGATGTGACGCTTGGCATTCAGGCCAAAGAGTTCAATTTTGGTTGCATCAGACCAGAGAATCTTGTTTCTCATGATCTGAAAGTCTTTAGGTGCCTTTTGGCAAACTTGAAGGGGGCTGTCATGTGCCTTTTACTGAGGAGTGGCTTCTCTCTGGCCACTACCATAAAGGCCTGATTGGTAGAGTGCTGCAGAGTCAGTTGTCCTTCTGGAAATTCCTCACATCTCCACATAGGAACTCTAGAGCTCTGTCTGAGTAACCATCGGGTTCTTGGTCACCTCCCTGACCAAGGCCCTTCTCCCCCGATTGCTCAGTTTGGCCGGGCGACCAGCTCTAGGAAGAGTCTTGGTGGTTCCAAACTTCTTCCATTTAAGAATGATGGAGGCCACTGTGTTCTTGGGGCCTTCAATGCTGCAGACATTTTTTGGTACCCTTCCCCAGATCTGTGCCTCGACACAACCCTGTCTTCGAGCTCTATGGACAATTCCTTCGACCTCATTGCTTGGTTTTTGCTCTGACATGCACTGTCAACTGTGGGACCTTATATAGACAGGTGTGTGCCTTTCCAAATCATGTCCAATCAATTGAATTTACCACAGGTGGACTCCAATCAATTTGTAGAAACAAGGATGCTCAATGGAAACAGGATGCACCTGAGCTCAATTTCAAGTCTTATAGCATAGGGTCTGAATACTTATGTAAACAAGATTTCAATCTGTATTTATTTTTCCATGTCTAAAAACCTGTTTTAACTTTGTCATTATGGGTTATTGTGTGTAGAGTGATGAGGGTAAAACAATATTTAATACATTTTAGAATAAGGCTGTAATGTAACAAAATGTGGAAAAGGTCAAGGGTCTGAATACTTTCCAAATCCACCGTATTCTACCGCTTGGTGATTTCATTCTGAAACACAATTAAAATTTTCACAGCTCTGTAGACACATTGTTGCACATTTCAATGAAACATTGAAGCCCCAAAATTGCCTACCCTGGAAGTCTGTTTCAGACATAAGTGGATGGCGGCCAATGTTTAACTTTTAAACTCAGACAAAACAGAGTTGCTAGTTCCAGGTCCCAAGAAACAAAGAGATCTGTTGTTTGATCTGACAATTAATCTTGTGAAAATACTCTCAATTAAAGATTTGTTCAACATAGTACAGTCAACATTAAAACAATCCCAGCTTGAGAAAGTACAGTCTCTGTTGACTCTTTGTAGATCAGATCTGTACATTTACTCTACTGATGCTTATTGTCCAAGAGGACACACAGACAGTTGTATTCCTCTATAATCTCTATGTTCTGACTTCTGATAGATGTTGCAGAGGTACAGTCTAAGTCGGGAAGTTTACATAC
Source organism: Salvelinus fontinalis (assembly GCF_029448725.1). NCBI lineage: Eukaryota > Metazoa > Chordata > Actinopteri > Salmoniformes > Salmonidae > Salvelinus > Salvelinus fontinalis. Next base: position 40,313,513 of record NC_074680.1, read on the forward strand.
ACCTTAGCCAAACACATTTAAACTCAGTTTTTCACAATTCCTGACATTTATTCCTAGTAAAAATTCCCTGTCTTAGGTCAGTTAGGATCACCACTTTATTTTAAGAATGTGCAATGTCAGATGTTGAATTGTTTAACTTGGGTCAAACGTTTCCAGTAGCCTTCAACAAGCTTCCCACAATAAGTTGGGTGAATTTTGTCCCATTCCTCCTGACAGAGCTGGTGTAACGGAGTTAGGTTTATAGGCCTCCTTGCTTGCACATGCTTTTTCAGTTCTGCCCACACATTTTCTATTAGGATTGAGGTCAGGGCTTTGTGATGGCCACTCCAATACCTTGATTTTGTTGTCCTTAAGCCATGCTTGGGGTCATTGTCCATTTTGAAGACCCATTTGCGACCAAGCTCTAACTTCCTGACCGATATCTTGAGATGTTGCTTCAATATATACACATCATTTTCCTGCCTCATGATGACATCTATTTTGTGAAGTGCACCAGTCCCTCCTGCAGCAAAGCACCCCCACAGCATGATCCTGCCACCCTCGTGCTTCACGGTTGGGATGGTGTTCTTCGGCTTGCAAGCCTCCCCCTTTTTCCTCCAAACATAACGATGGTCATTATGGTTTCATCAGACCAGAGGACATTTCTCCAAAAAGTACGATCATTGTCCCCATGTGCATTTGCAAACCGTAGTCTGGCTTTATGGCAGTTTTTGAGCAGTGGCTTCTTCCTTGCTGAGCGGCCTTTCAGGTTATGTCGATATAGGACTCGTTTTACTGTGGATATAGATAATTTTGTACCTGTTTCCTCCAGCATCTTCACAAGGTCCTTTGCTGTTGTTCTGGGATTGATTTGCACTTTTCGCACCAAAGTACGTTCATCTCTAGGAGACAGAACGCGCCTCCTTCCTGAGCGGTATGACGGCTGTGTGGTCCCATGGTGTTTATACTTGCATACTATTGTTTGTACAGATGAACGTGGTACCTTCAGGCATTTGGAAATTGTTCCCAAGGATGAACCAGACTTGTGGAGGTCTACAATTGTTTTTTCTGAGGTCTTGGCTGATTTCTTTTGATTTTCCCATGATGTCAAGCAAAGAGGCACTGAGTTTGAAGGTAGGCCTTGAAATACATCCACAGGTACACCTCCAATTGACTCCAATGATGTCAATTAGCCTATCAGAAGCTTCTAAAGCCATGATATAATTTTCCAAGCTGTTTAAAGGCACAGTCAACTTAGTGTATGTAAACTTCTGACCCACTGGAATTGTGATACAGTGAGTTATAAGTGAGATAATCTGTCTTAACAATTGTTGGAAAAATTCCTTGTGTCATGCACAAAGTAGATGTCCTAACCGACTTGCCAAAACTATAGTTTGTTAACAAGAAATGTGTGGAGTGGTTGAAAAACGAGTTTTAATGACACTAACCTGAGTGTATGTAAACTTCTGACTTCAACTGTAGGTGTTGTACGCTTCCTGAAGTCTATGCACATCTCTTTGATCTTGTTGGTATTGAGGACTAAGTGTGATTCATCACACCACTCTACAAAGTCCTTTAGGGCCATGGCATTCCTTGTCATCATGCAACAGGCTGATTAAGGCAGTGTCATTAGCGAAATTAACGAGGTGTCTGTCAGGATGGAAAATAGTACAGGAATGGGGACAAAACACATCCCTGAGGAGCGCCTGTGTTGGTGGTGCATATGTCCAGCACATGGGGGCCTGCCTTTGACCCGCTGTGACCTCTGACTCAGGAAGTCCAACAGCCACAAAACCAGCCTCTGCACCAGAACGTAAGGCTATATTGTGTTGAAGGCAGAAGAAAATTCAACAAACAGAACCGTGACATGGGATTTGGCACCCTCTAGATGTCTATAGACCATGTTGAGGAGAGTAAGAATGGCATCATCAACTCCTCTGCTGGGCTGATAGGCAAACAAATGGGTTGAGGAGCTTCCGGGTGGCACTGAGATTACTTTTCACAATTTTCTCAAAGCATTTCATTACTAAGGATGTCAAGGCGACAGTGCGGTAGTCATTCAGCACAGAGGGATTAGATGCTTTAGGAATAGGTATAATTGAGTTTTCCACAATACTGGCACGTGTTGCTGGTCGAGCGAGGATTGGAAAATATCTAAAAACACCAGCCAATTGTTCAGCACAGTGCTTTAACACATGTCCACTTATTTTGTTTGGGCCTGGGCTTTAGTGTACGTTATATCCCCTGAACATCAGCCTGTTTAACAACAACCCTCTCAAACATTTGGAATGATGCTTTAACGGTCCTGACCTGTTTTATGTTGTTTTTGTATGTGTTTATGGTCAGGGCGTGTGTTTTGGGTGGGCAGTCTATGTTTTCTGTTTCTATGTTGGTTTTGGGTTGCCTGGTATGGCTCTTAATTAGAGGCAGGTGGTTTGCGTTTTCCTCTAATTAAGAGTCATATTTAGGTAGGGTGTTCTCACTGTTTGTTTGTGGGTGATTGTCTTCCGTATCTGTGTTATGTCTTGCACCATACGGGACTGTTCGGTTGTTCGTTTCGTTTCGATGTAGTCTGTTTCCTGTCCGTAAGTGTTACGTTTAGTTATGTAAGTTTATGTTCAGGTTTCGTCTACGTCGTTTTCTTGTTTTGTATTTTTGAAAGTGTTTTGTTTTTTCGTGTTGCCATCGTCGTGTTAAATAAAAGATGGCTTATTTCCCTAATGCTGCATTTTGGTCTGATGATCCTTCTCTCCTCTCCTCGTCCGAGGATGAGGAGAGCGACAGCCCTTACAGATGCTTCCATTTGTTTTTACCTCTGACAAAGTCGTCAGATTCAAACCTTGAGAAGAAAACATTCAGTTCATTAGCCATGTTCTGGCCCTCATGTCTCCCAAGGTCAGCATTGCTTTTTCCCCTGCCTATATGGGGGGCACTAGCCATGGATTTAATCCCTTGCCAGGCCACCCTTGTTTCCTGAGGAGAGGGTCCTCTCCACCCTTTGCTTGTATATGCCTACTTGTCCACCAGTATCTGTTTTGATAACACGTTGTACATCCCTTAATGACTGTCTATCACCCACAGCATAAACGGCTTTCTTCCTATTAAAGTAGTGATTTTAGATGTTTTGATACCCAATTCTTATTGTTAGAGAGGAATGGACAGGTTTAAGTAGGCAGAAATCACTCAACCCAGAAGTTTACATAGTCTGAAACATCTGTGAGTTCATCAAGATCAGAGCTGCTGTCCTCATACCTCCCACATAGTGCAGTCAAAACACCCCTGGAGACCAGATACCTCCCACATAGTACAGTCAAAACACCCCTGGAGACCAGATACCTCCCACATAATACAGTCAAAACACCCCTGGAGACCAGATACCTCCCACATAGTACAGTCAAAACACCCCTGGAGACCAGATACCTCCCACATAGTACAGTCAAAACACCCCTGGAGACAAGTGATACTATTGTCCTTCCAGATCTGGACAGTTTAAACAGTAGGTTCTCCCTCTCCAGGAGCTAACAGTAGGTTGGCCGGAGGTAGACAACATGTGGTCTGATGTCCCCAGGGGAGGTCTGGTGGTGGCATTGGACAAATTAAGAGTCTTATTTTTCCTAGTGTGACATTTCACATACTGGTGGTACATTGTTAAAATCACCTAAAATAAACGTGGGTGTTGGGAGAGATAGATTCCAGGTTCTGTGACAGATTATAAATAATCTCTGATGTTTCAGCTATATTAGCTTTTGGTTGAATGTACACAACGGTAAACAATTGGGGGAACTCACGGGGCAGATAGTAGGGTCGTAGTCAACGCCAGCAAACAGGGCTCCCGGTATTTTGTGTTGGAAGTACAGATTCACTGACAGCTCATCTGCTTTCCCCCTCAGTGACTGGGCATTGATCAGCAAGGTGGTGGGTAAGGGAAGTTAGTTCTTGAATTTTTAAAAGTCTGTCTGATTCCCGGCATTTTCCACGTTTTAATTTGGGTTTGTAATCCACTCGCAGACAAATCAGAGATGGTCCATTGGGATATCCATCGCTGTCAGCAGCGTTATCATAATATATTCAGTTTGTAGCGGGTACTGTATGTACACGATCAGTCCAATACCCCACCACTGTAAAGCCATCATTGACAGATGGTTTACAAAGTGTATAAATTAAAAACAAAAGAATGCCACACAAAACCTCACACACACTGGGATGCAACAGAGATGACACAATCTCAATTGCACTCCACACTGCCCTCACACACCTAGATAAGAGGAATACCTATTTGAGAATGTTGTTCATTGACTACAGTTCAGCATTCAACGTCATTGTCCCCTCCAAGCTCGTCACCAAGTTTAGGACCTTGGGACTGAACACCTGCCTCTGCAACTGTATCCTGGACATCCGGATGGGCTGACGCCAGGTGGTGAGGGTAGGTAACATCACCTCAACACGGGGGCCCCACAGGGGTGTGTGCTTGGTCCCCTCCTGTACTCCCTGTTCACCCATACATTTTTCTGGCATGGGTTAGGGTTCTACAGCTACACCATTGAGAGCATCTTCACTGGCTTCACCGCCCTCGTTCGCATGGCGCTACAGAGTGTAGGGCTGGCCTAATATATCCAAAATCTCATATCCCAATATAGGTCATTTCATATCCTGATAACGATACATATCACGATATAGCACATTTTCTATAAATTCAATGAATAAATAGTTCATATAAAATGACCACATGTAAAGGCCTATTTCTTATTACATGTTGAATTTTACTCAACAAATAAAAGGTACTTACTCATTTGATTATTTCTCCTTTTATGTAGAACCTTTGGGCAAATTTTCAATTAAGCATTTAACAAACTATAAAATAATAATGTATAAAATATATAATAACTAGAAAATACTTCAACTATAGTTGCAAACCAAATAAATATAAGCCTGATATATATACATTTTGGGGGGCTTGCCTGTTTTGCATTTTATTTTGGCATTAATACGTGTCACATATCAATTTGCATTTGGTACCTTGGGTCGAGTGTTAGCACCAACTCACGAAACCCCCGTTTCTCGACTGTGTAAATTGGGGCCATGTCTTTGCAGATGTAAATTGTAATGGCAGCTGTTATCTCCTTCGTGATTCTTTTCCATATGGTATGCCATGGGCAAAAGCTGAGTCTGAGTCCGGGGTTTGTTTTGAGCACTCAACTGTACTTTTTGGGGTCTCATCCGTAGACTCTATCCGTACTGTTTCACATGATTCTTGCGTAGGTGGTAAAAATAGGTTTGTGGTGTTTGAGCCTGTTTTCGGGACTGGCCGGCGACCTATTTTTCTGGTCCGTCTCAGACTTTTCATACCCAAACCACGTCAATACGACCAAAGTAGCCCCTCTTTTAGGCACGAACTCCGTGTCTCTGTGCTCTGTGTCACATTCACTCTCCTCCATGTTTGCTTGTGTTGCAAATTTTCTTCCACACGGGACGGTTTTCTATCGTCAAACGATATATATATCTTCATATTGCCCAGCCCTAACAGAGGATGGTGCGGACAGCCCAGTAGATCACTGGGGCCGAGCTCACTGCCATCCAGGACCTCTATATCAGGCGGTGGCCCGAAAAATCGTTTAATACTCCAGCCACCCAAGCCATAGACTGTTCTCTCTGCTTCAGCACAGCAAGTGGTACCGGTGCATCAAGTCTCACACCAACAGGCTCCTGAACAGCTTCTATCCTCAAGCCATACTACTGCCAGATAGTGCATGTTGCCATTCTGTTAGCTGAGTTGACCCTTGTATTTTATTTTTCCACTGTCTATGTACTCACAGGACTCTACACACACTATTTACGCTGCTGCTACTCATTTTATCATATATCCTGATGCCTAGTCACCTTACCTCTCACTACACACAGTACTGTATCTACCATATCATTCCAGTATCCATCACTCCCTGCACATTGTAAATATGGTATTTGAACTGACCCTGTATAGAGCTTCTTACTTTCTCGTGTTCCTATTTCTTATTTTTGATTTGTGTGTTTTTGTTCTACCTTATGTTACTTTGAGTATTACATCGATTACTGCATTGTTGGGTTTGGAGCTTGCAAGAAAGGCATTTCACTGTACTTGTGCACCTGACATTAAAACGTTGAGTAGCTCAAACCGCATGTTACATCTCCATGAGACGCCATCTTAAGTTGGGATTTGCAAACAAATCCATTTCCATTTCACACCTCATACTCGTACAGGTCACCCACTTGTACTTTAAATGAAACAGGACAAATATAAGCATCCACTATTTGACCTAGGAATGAATGGTGTCACATGATCAATGGCTTTTGTCCATTCATATATACAGTCATTGGGTTCACAGGATGACAGAAAGGACAGGATCAGTTGGATAACAAAGCAAGCACTCACTGTGGAGTGGATTTACAGTGGTTTAAAATGGACATGCAAAATCAGATTTTGGATTTGTCAATAACTCTGCCATCTTTTCAATCCCTTTGCTTTTCTCAAAGCTAAGACATCTACCATGGGCCTATTTGGTCCTATGGTTCATGATAACATTTGTATATATTTTTTTAATATTTTAGCATTAGTGTATTAGATTCTCTGGCAAAAGTGATGATTTAGTCCACAAACATGTTCCTATAGGAGGAGGTATTAAACTGACTTAAAAAGGAATTAAAACTGATGGGGACAAAAGTATGTTTTCAATCTGGAAGAGATATATTGACTAAGCCTATAGGTCTACTGTACGGTATGACTCCACAGAGGGACAGCGTTGGAATAGACTGATTAATCCTTAAAGACCACTACTTTGACCGGGGTCCATATATAGGGTTCTGGTGAAAAGTATTTTTAACTGGGCAAGTCAGATAAGAACAAATTCTTATTTACATTGACAGCGTTTGGCCTACACCAGCCAAACCCGGACAACGCTGGGCCAATTGTGCTCTGCCCTATGGGACTCCCAATCACCGCCGGTTGTGATACAGCCTGGAATCGAACCAGGGTCTGTAGTGACACCTCTTGCACTGAGATGCAGTGCCTTCGACTGCTGCGCCACTCGGGAGTATTTCACTATATAGGGAATGGGGAGCAATTTAGGACGCACCCATAGGCTTCATCGCACTCCACTTACCGTCAACCGACATTATGTTGGGTGTTGATAACCGCTATATTACCGAGTTTTTCCACCGGTGCTGGGACTGAGCCGAGCTTCCCCTCCATATGCTACTACGGTACTGTACTTTTGTATCTGGGGAATGACCAATAGATGGACACCAGAGTGAGTGTGGAGAGATCCCAAAAGCGAAATGGGAAGAGCGCAGGATGGCTAGAGGGAGCAGTGAAGGAAATGCTCATACTATCTTGGATAAGGTTGAATGACTTGCCAAGAGACGGAGAGACGCCAAATAACATGGTTTTCTAAGATGACCAGTGTTTCCCCTTAAGATTTTTATCAGCAACAGTAGCAGGGGGGAGGGGGGGCATGGTAGTGGGCATAGCTAATGGTACCGTTTGAGGCTGCACAGACGATTTCGTCGTTTTAAAGCCAATTTCCTGCAATTCTACACATTTTGCCATGGCTTATGATGTGTTATTATGCTATCTGACTCAAACACACGTTACACTGAGGCCGTCCCCACACACACACACGTTATCCTGAGGCCGTCCCCACACACACACACGTTACACTGAGGCCGTCCCCACACACACACACACACGTTACACTGAGGCCGTCCCCACACACACACACGTTACACTGAGGCCGTCCCCACACACACACACACGTTACACTGAGACCGTCCCCACACACACACACACGTTACACTGAGGCCGTCCCCACACACACACACGTTACACTGAGACCGTCCCCACACACACACACGTTACACTGAGGCCGTCCCCACACACACACGTTACACTGAGGCCGTCCCCACACACACACACACACACGTTACACTGAGGCCGTCCCCACACACACACACGTTACACTGAGGCCGTCCCCACACACACACACGTTACACTGAGGCCGTCCCCACACACACACGTTACACTGAGGCCGTCCCCACACACACACGTTACACTGAGGCCGTCCCCACAGACACACACACACGTTACACTGAGGCCGTCCCCACAGACACACACACACACGTTACACTGAGGCCGTCCCCACACACACACACACGTTACACTGAGGCCGTCCCCACACACACACGTTACACTGAGGCCGTCCCCACACACACACACACACACACGTTACACTGAGGCCGTCCCCACACACACACACACACATTACACTGAGCCCGTTCCCCCACACACACACGTTACACTGAGGCCGTCCCCACACACACACACGTTACACTGAGCCCGTTCTCCCACACACACACACACACACACGTTACACTGAGGCCGTCCCCCCCCACACACACACACGTTACACTGAGCCCGTTCCCCCACACACACACACACGTTACCCTGAGCCCGTTCCCCCACACACACACACACGTTACACTGAGGCCGTCCCCACACACACACACGTTACACGTTACACTGAGGCCGTCCCCACACACACACACGTTACACTGAGCCCGTTCCCCCACACACACACACACACGTTACACTGAGGCCGTCCCCACACACACACACACACACACACACACACACACACGTTACACTGAGGCCGTCCCCACACACACACACACACGTTACACTGAGACCGTCCCCACACACACACACACACACACACACACGTTACACTGAGCCCGTCCCCACACCCACACACGTTACACTGAGGCCGTCCCCACACACACACACACACACGTTACACTGAGGCCGTCCCCACACACACACACACACACACACACACATTACACTGAGCCCGTTCCCCCACACACACACGTTACACTGAGGCCGTCCCCACACACGTTACACTGAGCCCGTTCTCCCACACACACACACACACACACGTTACACTGAGGCCGTCCCCCCACACACACACGTTACACTGAGCCCGTTCCCCCACACACACACACGTTACACTGAGCCCGTTCCCCCACACACACACACACGTTACACTGAGGCCGTCCCCACACACACACACGTTACACGTTACACTGAGGCCGTCCCCACACACACACACGTTACACTGAGGCCGTCCCCACACACACACACACACGTTACACTGAGCCCGTTCCCCCACACACACACACACACGTTACACTGAGGCAGTCCCCACACACACACACACACACACACGTTACACTGAGGCCGTCCCCACACACACACACACACACACACGTTACACTGAGACCGTCCCCACACACACACACACACACACGTTACACTGAGCCCGTCCCCACACACACACACGTTACACTGAGCCCGTCCCCACACACACACACGTTACACTGAGCCCGTCCCCACACACACACACTACACTGAGCCACCCCCACACACACACACACACACTACACTGAGCCCATTCCCACACACACACACTACACTGAGCCCATTCCCACACACACACACACACACACACTACACCGAGCCCCCCCCCCCAACACACACACTACACTGAGCCCCCCCCCCCCCCCCCCACACACACACACACTACACTGAGCCCTCCCCCACACACACACTACACTGAGCCCCCCCCCCCCCCCACACACACACTACACTGAGCCCCCTCCCCCCACACACACACACACACACTACACTGAGCCCCCCCCCCCCCCCCACACACACACACACACTACACTGAGCCCCCCCCCCCCCACACACACACACACTACACTGAGCCCCCCCCCCCCACACACACACACACACACTACACTGAGCCCCCCCCCCCACACACACACACTACACTGAGCCCCCCCCAACCTACAACACTGAGCCCCCCCCACACAACACTGAGCCCCCCCCCCCCACACACACACACACACACACACACACAACACTGAGCCCCCCCCCACACACAACACTGAGCCCCCCCACACACACACACACACACAACACTGAGCCTCCCCCCACACACACACACACTACACTGAGCCTCCCCCCCACACACACCCACACTACACTGAGCCCCCCCCCCCCCCACACACACAACACTGAGCCCCTCCCACACACACACACACACACAACACTGAGCCCCCCCCCCCCCCACACACACACACACTACACTGAGCCCCCCCCCACACACACCCACACAACACTGAGCCCCCCCCACCCACACACACAACACTGAGCCCCCCCCACACACACACACACACACAACACTGAGCCCCCCCCACACACACACAACACTGAGCCCCCCCCCACACACACACAACACTGAGCCCCCCCCCCCCACACACACCCACACAACACTGAGCCCCCCCACACACACACACAACACTGAGCCCCCCCCCCCACACACTACACTGAGCCCCCCCCCCCCACACTCACACACACAACACTGAGCCCCCCCCCACACTCACAACACTGAGCCCCCCCCCACACTCACAACACTGAGCCCCCCCCCCCACTCACACACACAACACTGAGCCCCCCCCCACACTCACACACACAACACTGAGCCCCCCCCCCCCCCACACACACACAACACTGAGCCCCCCCCCCCACACTACACTGAGCCCGTCCCCCCCACACACACTACACTGAGCCCCCCCCACACACACTACACTGAGCCCCCCCCACATACACACACAACACTGAGCCCCCCAACCCACACACACAACACTGAGCCCGTCCCCACACACTACACTGAGCCCGTCCCCCCCACACACACTACACTGAGCCCCCCACACACACACACTACACTGAGCCCGTCCCCCCCACACACACTACACTGAGCCCCCCACACACACACACTACACTAAGCCCGTCCCACACACACACACTACACTAAGCCCCCCACACACACATTATACTGAGCCTGTGTGGTGCAAGAACAACAACCTCTCCCTCAACATGATCAAGATAAAGGAGATGATTGCGGACAACAGGAAAAGGAGAACCGAGCACGCCCCCATTCATCGGCAGGGCTGTAGTGGAGCAGGTTGAGAGCTTCAAGTTCCTTGGCATCCACATCAACAAACTAACATGGTCTAAGCACACCAAGAAAGTCGTGAAAAAGGCACAACAAAACCTATTCCCCCTCAGGAGACTGAAAAGATTTGGCATGGGTCCTCAGACCCTCAAAAGGTTCTACAGCTGCACCATCGAGAGCATCCTTATGGATTGCATCACTGCCTGTTATGGCAATTGCTCAGCCTCCGACCACAAGGCACTACAGAGGGTAGTGTGTACGGCCCAGTACATCACTGGGGCCAAGCTTCCTGCCATCCAGGACCTCTAAAAAAGGCGGTGTCAGAGGAAGGCCCTAAAAATTGTCAAAGACTCCAGTCACCCTAGTCAGACTGTTCTCTCTACTACCGCACGGCAAGCGGTACCGGAGTGCCAAGTCTAGTTCCAAAAGGCTACTTAACAGCTTCTACCCCCAAGCCATAAGTCTCCTGAACAGCTAATCAAATGGCTACCCAGACTATTTGCATTTAACCCCCCCCCCCCTTCTACACTGCTGCTACCTAACCACTGCTAACCGTAATGTCTAACCTTAAATTAAGGCCAAAAAGTGTACAATAATCTGTTTCGAATTTGCAGTTGGCCCATCTAGCGTAAACCGCTCAATTCTGCCTCCATGACAAACAACCTGCTCCTTTTCACTTTCTCCAACTACAGAAAGAGCATAGTGGGCAGAGAGGCGAGGCATTCTCTGTTCTCTTGACTGAGCCTAATGTCAAGGGTTAAGTGCTGAGGGTTCATATGGCTCAAGAGCTGTTGTGGGGATTGGATGGGTTATCAGAATGGCACTGTGGTGTTGTGGGGATGGGTAATCAACATTTTTATATATTTTTTTTTATTTCACCTAGTAAGCTAGTTCTCATTTACAATCAAATCAAAGTTTGTTTGTCACGTGTGCAGAATACAACCACAGTGAAATGCTTACTTACAGGCTCTAACCAATAGTGCAAAAAAGGTGTTAGGTGAATAATAGGTAAGTAAAGAAATAAAACAACAGTAAAAAGACAGGCTATATACAGTAGCGAGGCTATAAAAGTAGCAAGGCTATATACAGACACCGGTTAGTCAGGCTGATTGAGGTAGTATGTACATGTAGATATGGTTAAAGTGACTATGCATACATGATGAACAGAGAGTAGCAGTAGCATAAAAGAGGGGTTGGCAGGTGGTGGGTGGAACACAATGCAGATAGCCCGGTTAGCCAATGTGCGGGAGCACTGGTTGGTTGGCCCAATTGAGGTAGTATGTACATGAATGTATAATCAAAGTGACTATGCATATATGGTAAACAGAGAGTAGCAGCAGCGTAAAAGAGGGGTTGGGGGGGCACACAATACAAATAGTCCGGGTAGCCATTTGATTACCTGTTCAGGAGTCTTATGGCTTGGGGGTAGAAACTGTTGAGAAGCCTTTTTGTCTTAGACTTGGCACTCCAGTACCACTTGCCATGCGGTAGTAGAGAGAACAGTCTATGACTGGGGTGGCTGGGGTCTTTGACAATTTTTAGGGCCATCCTCTGACACCACCTGGTGTAGAGGTCCTGGACGGCAGGCAGCTTTGCCCTAGTGATGTACTGGGCCGTACGCACTACCCTCTGTAGTGCCTTGCGGTCAGAGGCCGAGCAATTGCCGTACCAGGTAGTGATGCAACCAGTCAGGATGCTCTCGATGTTGCAGCTGTAGAACCTTTTGAGGATCTCAGGACCCATGCCAAATCTTTTTGAGAGGGAATAGGCATTTGTCGTGCCCTCTTCATGACTTTCTTGGTGTGTTTGGACCATTCTAGTTTGTTGTTGATGTTGACACCAAGGAACTTGAAGCTCTCAACCTGCTCCACTACAGCCCCATCGATGAGAATGGGGGCGTGCTCAGTCCTCCTTTTCCTGTAGTCCACAATCATCTCCTTAGTCTTGGTTACGTTGAGGGATAGGTTGTTATTCTGGCACCACATAGCCAGGTCTCTGACCTCCTCCCTATCGGCTGTCTCGTCGTTGTCTGTGATCAGGCCTACCACTGTTATGTCGTCTGCAAATTTAATGATGGTGTTGAAGTCGTGCCTGGCCATGCAGTTGTGGGTGAACAGGGAGTACAGGAGGGTACTGAGCACGCACCCCTGTGGAGCTCCAGTGTTGAGGATCAGCGTGGCAGATGTGTTGCTACCTACCCTCACCACCTGGGGGCGGCCCGTCAGGAAGTCCAGGATCCAGTTGCAGAGGGAGTTGTTTCGTCCCAGGATCCTTAGCTTAGTGATGAGCTTTGAGGGTACTATGGTGTTGAACGCTGAGCTGTAGTCAATGAATAGCATTCTCGCATAAGTGTTTATTTTGTCCAGGTGGGAAAGGGCAGTGTGGAGTGCAATAGAGATTGCATCCTCTGTGGATCTGTTTGGGCGGTATGCAAATTGTAGTGGGTCTAGGGTTTCTGGGATAATGGTGCTGATTTGAGCCATTACCAACCTTTCAAAGCACTTAATGGCTACGGACGTGAATGCTACTGGTCTGTAGTCATTTAGGCAGGTTGCCTAGGGCCATTCCCCCCCAGAAATGTCTGGGAACTTGCAGGTGCCTTGGTGGAAGAGTGTGGTAACATCTCACAGCAAGAACTGGCAAATCTGGTGCAGTCCCTGAGGAGGAGATGCACTGCAGTACTTAATGCAGCTGGTGGCCATACCAGATACTGACTGTTACTTTTGATTTTGACCCCCCCTTTGTTCAGGGACACATTATTCCATTTCTGTTATTCACATGTCTGTGGAATATGTTCAGTTTATGTCTCAGTTGTTGAATCTTGTTTTGTTCATATATGTTAAGTTTGCTGAAAATAAATGCAGTTGACAGTGACAGGACGTTTCATTTTTCTAGGTCTAGGTGTTTCCCCTATATGCATTTAGCAGCGGCGCATACATCTTTAATTTTTTATTTTGGGGGATTTTCCGGGATTGTGTGCTATACATTAAATAAACAAACATAGGTTTCAGATGAACAATCTATAATGACGCCAAGAGCATTGAAGTAACCGCTACACACCCATAGCATCCATGATGAACATGGTGATGAGAATCTTGGTGAAATTGTAGGAATGCAAACAAAATAGCACAAGAAGCTCAGCTTATGAAAAGTGTTTGCCCTTTGCCCTTCTTTAAGTGATAATGTTATGCATGGTTGGCATTGTCTAAAACATACAATTTACAGCCCATCACAAAAACACCAATAGGGCTAAAAAGAAAATACATTCCAGTATTTCTATTTAATTTTGCAACTATGAATAGCCAACATATTGCTTAGTACGCATGTCAGAATGGACCCAATAGATAAACAAACGCATTGTAAGGTGCAGCCTACAGCCTAGCCTCAGCCTACAGCCTACAGCCAACAGCCTCAGCTTACAGTTCATTACACGTGGATCTACACTGCTGTATCCAGCAAGTGTCATACGACTTGTCATGGAAAATTCAAAACATGGAAGCGTCAGAGTGTTCCAGCTGTGTGGAGAAGGATGTGTAGACTAAAAGACCGAAGGGCTGTGTCCAAAACAGTACCATATTTCCTATATAGTGCACTACTTTTGACGAAGGCCCATATGACTCTGGTCAAAAGTAGTGCACTATATAGGGAATAGGAAGCCATTTCAGACGCAGATCCGGAAGAACGTTAAAGTAGGTCACAATAATATGATACATTTTATGCACAAGGGATCTCTGACCTTTTGCTTTCAGCTTGTGTAATTGGCCATGTGGTGCCCGAGGCTGTCGGAGTGATGTTATTACAGCATGAAAGCTGGTCTTGGAAGCACCTCCAGTCATGTTGACAGACCCTCTCAGTCCATTCAAGTAGGCAAGACCAGTTACACAATTATGACCGAGTGCGCGTTTTAAGATCCATCCAACGACCCTCTCGTCCCAACGACCTCTTCAGATCTGCTCTATCCAAGACACTATGGCTCTGTGTGTGGGGGAGTCTCTGACAGCAAATTGGGACTGATGGAATTAGCTGGAGAAGATATTGAGATATTGTTCAACTCAACAAAACAAATGTTTTTACCTTTTATTTCAGTAGGCAAGTCAGGCACACATACAGTACTCTGTATTTAACCAATGTCAGCGTAAACTGCCATTGGTTAAATAAAATGGACAGTCAATGTGCAAAGTTTAAAGTTCAGAGAATCAAAGATTAACACAGTGGCATAGAGATTTAATCCATACTGTATGTCCTGCAGTGGAACAGACTAAAAGTGCCAGCATATCACACAGATGGGATTAGCAACACAGAGATAATCTCCTAGACAGTAAGTAACATTCTGAAGCATCTGCTTGGCTGTATTACATCTTCACTCAACATGTCTCTCTTATCCATAGCACTAGCCAGCAGCATACCACCCTGCATACCACTACTGGCTTGCTTCTGAAGCTAAGCAGGGTTGGTCCTGGTCAGGCCCTGGATGGGAGACCAGATGCTGCTGGAAGTGGTGTTGGAGGGCCAGTAGGAGGCACTCTTTCCTCTGGTCTAAAAAATATCCCAATGCCCCAGGGCAGTGATTGGGGACACTGCCCTGTGTAGGGTGCCGTCTTTCGGATGGGACGTTAAACGGGTGTCCTGACTCTCTGAGGTCATTAAAGATCCCATGGCACTTATCGTAAGAGTAGGGGTGTTAACCCCGGTGTCCTGGCTAAATTCCCAATCTGGCCCTCAAACCATCATGGTCACCTAATAATCCCCAGTTTACAATTGGCTCATTCATCCCCCTCCTCTCCCCTGTAACTATTCCCCAGGTCGTTGCTGCAAATGAGAACGTGTTCTCAGTCAACTTACCTGGTAAAATAACGGTAAAAAAAAATAAAAAAAATAAATAAATAAATAAATAAATAGCTCACAGCCAAATCCGCCACTATATTTGCACATATACAGTATCCGTGTCTTGCTGCGCTCTTTTACTTGCCCAAAATGCACAAAGGATTGGAGACTGCTTAGCAGTGTATCAGGAAAGGGGCTATGGTGAAATAGCCCCCAATCTAATGACAATATTATCTTCCCACAGTCGCTCTAGCTTGGGTAGAGAGTAGTTTCCGCTTGCCCAGTGCCCTTGGCAGAGTTTACACATTAGGGCCAATGGGGTTGTCTAAAATATGCTAACTTCTCCCACCCAGTGCCTCAGGCAAGCTAAAGCGAATGCACCAAATTACAAAATAGGGTTATTAGCGCTATACCATTCAGCATTTGACAGATCCGTCGATTCATGTTTAGGCTATATTACTTTTTACCGTGTCTGTCGTACTTTCCAATCTCAATGTAAACTGTGCCTGGGGCAACGCATCAGAGAAGACAGAGATGATGTTCCATTGTGTTCGAGTCACAACGCCACTAGAAAGAAAGGTCTCCTGGTACATGTTACATTCATAAGACGGGTTCATAGTGATGGGTGGGAAGGACTGAAAGGAGTTGTAATCAAACTCAAAACACATGGTTTCCATGGTTTCCGTGTGTTTGATACCATTCCATTCACTCCATTCCAGACATTATTGTGAGCCTTCCTCCAATCAGCAGCCTCCTGTGATATTTAATGTATTGGCTATAAACCCAACGTGACCTATTTTTCAGAACCGACAAAGCTAAAGGCACTATTCAAAACAGACGTTATAGTTCATAAATCTACATCGCAAATCAAAGTGGACAAATCTCCGAGGCAAATCCAAGCCAAAAGGGAAACACAGTTATTTAATTGGGATTCACCTCAGAATCGGTGATGCTTTGTTGTTGAACTGGGGAGTATATATTAAAAATATATCTTTTTTGGAAGAAAAACTATTCCTAAAAGAGCCTTCATATGACCAGTAGTAGTTAGAGGCTAATACTTTGTGCTAGCCCCTGAACACATCTGTAAATATAGGATAGCCTAGCTCCACTCACAATTTCCATTTGCCATGACATCCCCATGTGCTTTCTACAAAACACTGTCGTCATCAGAGGATACCAGCCAGTGCTTGACTTGGGCAGGATCTCACCAGAGCTGAGTTCCCGACACCTCACATGTTCTCCTGCTTGAGCCCTTGTTCCTCTTATAGAATATTAGCTTAAAAGTACTGTGGAGCTCCGGCAACTTAAATGTAAATAGTACAGGCATCCAAAAAGAGCACCGGTACCTATTTCAGTCCAAGTCAAACTGATAACAGCACACAGTAACTGAAATATTGGGTGCTAAAACACTATCATTGACTCAAGTGTGAGTGTTAATTTCCACTTTCACAATTTCCATTTCCACCGATATAGTACACCACACACACGATAACAGTATAATCAGAATTATCCTTTGGAGGGTAACCTGAAGAATACAAAGATGCATACAGTGACGACTCAGAAGTTAATTACATTATAAAATCAACATCTTCCCAGGGGCTTGAACAGAAACTGGTGTGACCTTAAGGGCAATTCCATGGTAACAGAGTGTTGTTGAGACTCAGATATTTCACTTAAAAATGTGAAAACAAAAACGATGATTGCAAAGTTAAAAAAATAAAAATCATACAACTCTATGCACAAGGACTACTTTTAACAATATCCACAATGATTATATATTTGTTTTACTTCATACCTCATGCAAAGTTTGGTAACAGAAATGGCACATCAGAATTAAAACCTAACAGTAAATGTTGGGGCGGCAGGTAGCCTAGTGGTTAGAGCGTTGGACTAGTAACCGAAAGATTGAATCCCCGAGCTGACAAGGTAAAAATATGTCGTTCTGCCCCTGAACAAGGCAGTTAACCCACTGTTCCTAGGCCGTCATTGAAAATAAGAATTTGTTCTTAACTGACTTGCCTAGTTAAATAAAGGTAAAATGTAAATAAAATGACAAGTGTACTACATGACAGATTGGGTCTCCAAAAGACTAACTCGTTAAATAACAATGTGGTTTTCCAATTAAATGGGTGGAGGGTGCAGTTGATGTGCTTGGTGGTGTACACGTTCCTGAAAAGTTGCCTGATCTTGCAAAAAACAGACAGAAAACTTAACAAAATAGCTAGGATCTTGAAACCATGAATAAGGGAAACACCTGTCCATCCAGGGGAAAATTACACTGATTCATTATTTAGTGACATCACACTTTACTTATCTATTCAGGAGAACGTTTTTTTCATGTTGTGAGCAAAAAAAATATTTTAATTTGGAAGGAAAAACCAGATAAAGTTAAACAGGTATATTTGTATAATGAATATGAGTTGAGGGCTAGAACTACTAAATATTAAGGCATTAAGCTTCTATTATACAGAATCTAAATCCAAACTGGTTTTCCAGTAGGCTACTAAGAGGCATATCCAAATGTTTAAAAAGGGGGCGCTTGCTGTTATAGAGATGAAAAACGATCCATTTTATGGTGGGTTGACAATGGAAGCCTGTTCTAAAAGTATCATTTTTAAATGAAGCTATAATGTGACTAAACTCCAACGTACTGATAGAGGATAAACCAATTTTCTTGGAGAATGTATAAGGTTTCACGTTTATGAATTACATTGTAAACAACGATGGTAAAATTGTCATACAACCAATTAATTCAGGTGTGTGGAGATGTATGCTCAATACAAAAGTATAACCAACTCATTGCAGCGCTGCCACAAAAATGGAAAAGGCAATTACTTAATTAAGAGAAAGGAATTAATTACTTTGTCTGCCACCAAATAAAAATCATAAATGACTAATATCAATCGTAAAACGTGTCAATTTCACTTACGATCAAGAGGGTTCCGCATAAAATTTAACAGATTGCGATGTCCCAATACCATGGCATCAGGTTAATGAACTGAAATGTAAAACAAATTATCCATAAATGTTATTTTCAATTTAAACTATTATATAAAACTCTAGCTACAAAAAGAATGCTCAGTATTTGGGATATTCAACAGTCAGACCGGTGCAGACCGTCTTGCAGAACCAGAATCAATAGAGCATCTCTTTTGGCACACTCCATCGCTGGCTTGTTTTTGGAGTCAGGTCCAGGTATGGTTGTTATGCCATAATATCAGGGTGAGGTTGGACATGTAAACTGTATTGCTGGGGGACTTGAAGGACCAGTCATTTAACAGAAAATATCATTGTGCTCTTGGGTAAACTGTTTATTTTGGGGGACATTTGGGCAGAAATGTTGCAGATGGGGAGGTTCAAGTCCCTAGTGAGACATGGGAGAATGGAGGGATGTATTGTGAGAAAAAAATGGTAGAATGATGATTTATTTGGAAAGGTGGATTGATCTGTGGCTGTCTGAAGGGTGAAATTGAGGAGTGTTGGAATAATTATATACATTTTTGCGGTCCTCCAATCAGGGGTGAGGGTGGGGATGGGATTATTGCATGTTTTGTGTTTCACCATTTATGTTTTCTGGTTTGGATTCATGCTGTGAGCGGTGTGTCTGCTGGTCCTGGTAGTTATGGGTAGTTTCATGCTGTGAGTGGTGTGTCTGCTGGTCCTGGTAGTTATGGGTAGTTTGATGCTGTGAGTGGTGTGTCTGCTGGTCCTGGTAGTTATGGGTAGTTGCAGGCTGTGAGCGGTGTGTCTGCTGGTCCTGGTAGTTATGGGTAGTTTCATGCTGTGAGCGGTGTGTCTGCTGGTCCTGGTAGTTATGGGTAGTTGCAGGCTGTGAGTGGTGTGTCTGCTGGTCCTGGTAGTTATGGGTAGTTTCATGCTGTGAGCGGTGTGTCTGCTGGTCCTGGTAGTTATGGGTAGTTTCATGCTGTGAGCGGTGTGTCTGCTGGTCCTGGTAGTTATGGGTAGTTTCATGCTGTGAGTGGTGTGTCTGCTGGTCCTGGTAGTTATGGGTAGTTTCATGCTGTGAGCGGTGTGTGTGCTGGTCCTGGTAGTTATGGGTAGTTGCAGGCTGTGAGTGGTGTGTCTGCTGGTCCTGGTAGTTATGGGTAGTTTGATGCTGTGAGTGGTGTGTCTGCTGGTCCTGGTAGTTATGGGTAGTTTCATGCTGTGAGCGGTGTGTCTGCTGGTCCTGGTAGTTATGGGTAGTTTCATGCTGTGAGCGGTGTGTCTGCTGGTCCTGGTAGTTATGGGTAGTTTCATGCTGTGAGCGGTGTGTCTGCTGGTCCTGGTAGTTATGGGTAGTTTGATGCTGTGGGCGGTGTGTCTGCTCGTCCTGGTAGTTATGGGTAGTTTCATGCTGTGAGCAGTGTGTCTGCTCGTCCTGGTAGTTATGGGTAGTTTCATGCTGTGAGTGGTGTGTCTGCTGGTCCTGGTAGTTATGGGTGCACTCGCTTCCATGCCCTGGTTTTTCTCGCCCTTGGAAAATCTATTTGGGCCGGGGGCAGGCCTGGCCGGCCTCTCAGGGTGGGTGCACCCACTGATCAGACCGGCTGTTTGTATTGTATTGGTTTAAAAAAAAATATATATATATAGAAATAAATCAAAGGCACGATCACAAATCATTCTGTAACCACAATTTGCATCTGCACTGTTCAAGTAAATGTGTTTTTGTGAAAGGTTCAGTGGGAAATTGTTAAAGTTGTCCTTGTGTATAGAGTTACGGATAACTTTGCAATCATTGGTTTCGCTTTGACATAGGCCTACATTTTAACATGACGAATCAGTCTCCGCATCACTCTGATACCGTGGAATTGACTACTGGACAAGATAGAAGAGTTTCAGTGTCATGTTAGTTCATGTAAATAAAAAAAACATATTTCATGACTCATCTATCCACTTAAACAATGATGCTTACATACCGGCTTCTATTTAGCTTATTCATGCTTACATACCGGCTTCTATTTAGCTTATTCATGCTTACATACCGGCTTCTATTTAGCTTATTCATGCTTACATACCGGCTTCTATTTAGCTTATTCATGCTTACATACCGGCTTCTATTTAGCTTATTCATGCTTACATACCGGCTTCTATTTAGCTTATTCATGCTTACATACCGGCTTCTATTTAGCTTATTCATGCTTACATACCGGCTTCTATTTAGCTTATTCATGCTTACATACCGGCTTCTATTTAGCTTATTCATGCTTACATACCGGCTTCTATTTAGCTTATTCATGCTTACATACCGGCTTCTATTTAGCTTATTCATGCTTACATACCGGCTTCTATTTAGCTTATTCAGTATAAAACAAATACACGCCAAGATTCAACTCCCCCCAATAATTCAATACCTTATGAAATATACATAGTATAAATAAATGAAAACAAGACTAATGTGTGGAAACGGATGAGTGCAGTCTGGTTTCCAGTAATGGTGCTTGATCTGCAGTATGGCCCCTAGCTGTATTAGAGGCTGCTTTCTGCTCCACTGACTGAAAACACTCTACTATATCCACTCTCTAACCCTGCTAAAACGGCCCATCTCAAACCTAATAAATATATCTCTGGAGGGAAGAAGGAGAGAGAAAGAGAAGAGAGGGGAAGAGAAGAAAGGGGAAGAGAGACTCCATTATTAGTGAGTAGTTGGAACTTGACCAAGGTCATTGTAGCAGGCCTCAGACACCATCACACAGAAGGTCATTGTAGCAGGCCTCAGACACCATCACACAGTAGGTTATTGTAGCAGGTCTCAGACACCATCACACAGAAGGTCATTGTATGTAGACCTCAGACACCATCACACAGAAGGTCATTGTATGCAGGCCTCAAACACCATCACACAGAGGCTGCATGGCAAGGTTGCACCCCATTACCTACATTGTGCACTATTTTTGCTGTTAAATTAATGTATCAAGACTTGTCTGTTTGCCAGACGGGTACAGTCTCACAATACACAAACTACACTATCAGATGAGCAGATGCAGAAAGAGGATTACAGTCAAGAGGAGACCGGAATTATATTCATAATGCGTAGTTCACTTCAAAATCTGACCTCCAGTGTACTCGTCGGACAGAAATATGCATTAACATATTTGTCTTTACAATAATATATAGTAGGTCTACTTATAGCTGTTAATGTACAGGGCTAGTAATTAAAATAAAAGGAAAAGGATTTATTGCACTGATGGTGTCGGATGACTGACAGCTGTGCAGAGGCTTCAATACATTGCCCCCTATCTGGGTACACTTCCATTGTAAAATATGTATTAATGTCTACATTCGTTTGTTCTATTACAGACACTTTAATGCATACTTTTAAATGATATTATGTGAGCTGAATATAAAAAATATAAATATATATAAAAACATTTTCCTTAAAGTATTGTCTTGGAAGGACTACCTCTGCTGGTTCTTTGGTTATTTTCCCTTACTGTATCTGTTGGAATGTTATGTTACTGTCACTACAACAACAACTTAAAAACATGTCATTTTGGTCCTAAACTATTGTAGAACTCCATTCATTCCTATGGTGGACTGCTGGTTCAGAGACCCGGCAGGAAACCCAAACACCCACGTCAAGGCTTTATGATAGGCATACCTTGGGATTCAATCCAATGCAGATTAATGACCTGCACACAGAGAGATATATTTTCCCAGACAATTTTAAGACAATTTTTCAGGACGTTTACGGAGATCACATTTACTGTTACTGCAGCGGATGTGGGCTCAAGCAAAAAATCCCCTTTGATAAACGTCTACACTGCAACTGACTTCCAGTGTTTGTTTGAATCCTGACCTTATGCCAAGAGATACAGTAAGGAAAACAGACCACAGAACCAGCAGAGGTTGTCCTTCCAAGCCGTTGTGTCGGAGCATATTGCTTAATGCTACATGACATGGTGTATTACTACACAGCTACATTCAGAGATGCCCAAGGAACGCATGATATTTTAACTGGGCATATTTCCAGATGCTGACAGAACTCTACTTACATTATGCAAGACAAAGAATCAAAGTCACTGATCTATATCTGTGCATTGAACAGACTATGAAGGTATATACAGAAAGGATTCACACTCCTTAACCCCCCCCCCCCCCCCCCCCCCCCAAAAAAAGAAGCAGATATTCAATATCCCTTTGAGCATAGTGAAGTCATTTGGATGGTGTATCAATACACCCAGTCACTACAAAATACACAGGTGTCTTATCTAACTCAGCTGCTGAGAGGAAGGGAACCGCTCAGGGATTTCACCACGAGGCCAATGGGCATTTTAAAACAGTTCCAGAGTTTAATGGCTGATAGGAGAAAACTGGGTGGATTGTAGTTACTCCACAATGCTAATCTAAATGACAGAGTGAAAAGGAGGAAGCCTGTACAGAATAAAAATATTCCAAAACATGCATCCTGTTTGAATACAAAGTGTAATTTGTGATTGAAATGATTTTGTTCTGTACCATCTGATGTAAAAACATATATATATATATATTTGCTGTTTAAGAGGGCCAAGAAAATACAACTTTTCAAATGATAATTGTATTAATCTAATGTGATACACTTCCCAGCCTGTTCCCTGTCTGTGGGTGTTTCTTAAATGGTGGAACAATACTAACCAGGCCTTTAGAACAATCTTCCCCAACACATATAAATCAGGGAGGAAGAAAAGCTAGACTACTGCCATTCACTCATAGGACATTGAATTGAGAAAGGAGAAGCGCACTAAGAGGTTGGTCTTTAATGGGAGATGGAATTCCTCTGAATGCTTTTAGGGGTGCCTCTAGATATAGAGACTGAGGGTGTATATTTTAAATATCACCAGGGTTTAGGAGGAAACGGTCTCCTACCTGCAGATTTTGCTGAATGGGATTTTAATATTCTTTGCTGTATGAAGAAGAGGCTTGTGACATTTGGTAAATGCGGTTAAGCTTCCTTTGGGTCAAGCACCTAGGCAACCTATTTACTACTTTTGCCCTTAGGCTGATGTTGTTCAATAGAAGACTAGTGCTCAGCCATTGAGCTACATTTTTATTTTTGTACAACTAATTGACCGACTTCGGTTAAAATTATTTGAAAAACCATTTCGTTCTGTATTTTTCTGTGAGCTCAATGCAGTTTCTCTACAGATAAATTAGTTAAAGCCCAAGCTGTATAATGTAGTAGAATTGTAATTTCCAACAGGAGAATATTCTTCATAGTTTAGTGCAGAAAACATGGTAATTAACTGCAATTACCATAATCCATTGCTCGCCTACGTATCCAGTGTTCTATTACTGTAACTCAACCATAGTGGTATACTACTGTAACCACAGTGTTATACTACTGTAACTCAAGCACAGTGTTATACTACTGTAAATCAACCATAGTGTTCTATTACTGTAACTATAGTGTTCTACTACTGTAACTATAGTGTTCTACTACTGTAACTATAGTGTTCTACTACTGTAACTATAGTGTTCTACTACTGTAACTATAGTGTTCTACTACTGTAACTATAGTGTTCTACTACTGTAACTATAGTGTTCTACTACTGTAACTCAACCATAGTGTTCTATTACTGTAACTCAACCAGTGTTCTATTACTGTAACTCAACCAGTGTTCTATTACTGTAACTCAACCAGTGTTCTATTACTGTAACTCAACCAGTGTTCTATTACTGTAACTCAACCAGTGTTCTATTACTGTAACTCAACCAGTGTTCTATTACTGTAACTCAACCAGTGTTCTATTACTGTAACTCAACCAGTGTTCTATTACTGTAACTCAACCAGTGTTCTATTACTGTAACTCAACCAGTGTTCTATTACTGTAACTCAACCAGTGTTCTATTACTGTAACTCAACCAGTGTTCTACTACTGTAACTATAGTGTTCTACTACTGTAACTATAGTGTTCTACTACTGTAACTATAGTGTTCTACTACTGTAACTATAGTGTTCTACTACTGTAACTATAGTGTTCTACTACTGTAACTATAGTGTTCTACTACTGTAACTATAGTGTTCTACTACTGTAACTATAGTGTTCTACTACTGTAACTATAGTGTTCTACTACTGTAACTCAACTATAGTGTTATATTACTGTAACTCAACTATAGTGTTATATTACTGTAACTCAACTATAGTGATATTACTGTAACTCAACTATAGTGTTCTATTACTGTAACTCAACTAGTGTTCTATTACTGTAACTCAACCAGTGTTCTATTACTGTAACTCAACCAGTGTTCTACTACTGTAACTATAGTGTTCTACTACTGTAACTATAGTGTTCTACTACTGTAACTATAGTGTTCTACTACTGTAACTATAGTGTTCTACTACTGTAACTATAGTGTTCTATTACTGTAACTCAACTATAGTGTTATTACTGTAACTCAACCAGTGTTCTAACATATTGCTATTTATTTTATGGAGTCAGATTAAGCAATTAGCCCAATAAATGAATTACCTTTGTCTTATTACAAGTTGCATGTGATGTATATATAATACTGTATATTCACATAAAATATTACTGCCCACTACACAACTTGTATATTTCATTAAAGTAAAGCGAATAAATTATGGTTAAGTGATAAGCATTAATAGTCAGTCACTACTATCTTGTATTGTATTGTTTTATTCTGTGTTGTTACAGCATTCAACCTACATAATGCATTTGTAATCTAACCAGACCGACCTCAAAAAACAGTAAATCGCTCAGCACTACTAAGCAGTGAATATAATTCCTCTATCTACTCTGTGATTGCAATCCCTTGTTCTACATCTGCTCAGTTGATAGTGCAGTTTGTGTATTGTGTGGGACTGTGTATCATGTGGGACTGTAACAGACGACATCTTTGGTAGCCTACCTCCAGAGAGGCTAGTCAGTACCGTACAATCTAGTGGGACTGTGTCAATAAGTGACATAAAAAATGCACTGATTCACCTCAACTAAAAAAACTCTGGAAAGGAATGGGGGGGGGGGGGGGGGGGGGGGCGTTATCCCTGCAGGAGGGCCTGTACTTGAACAAGATGTGATTGGTGGCATGACGAATAATCATCAAAAACAGGCCCAAAACCATAAAAGCACAAGGCCAGGTATGACTTGTATACAGACTGACTAATGCACTGTGATGGGAGGTAGCCTTCTGGCTATACTCTGGACACACGCGCACATACTGTCTGTCTGCGTTGCCATGGTTACATGTTATGTACATGTAGCGCAACATGAGAAACACAGGAATGGCTTTCTGTCGCGAGCAGCTCGATCAGAGCAGGTGCATTGGTTGGTCTGGCAGAAAGTCTAAAGGCTGCTATTCAGCTATGGGTCCTTCCGTCACTAAAACACTACAATCAGAGTTAGGCTGCATTATGTATGGCAGGCTATAGGCCTACTGGTAGAGAGGTACAGAGGTAGGCTACATTATGTCTGGCAGGCTATAGGCCTACTGGTAGAGAGGTACAGAGGTAGACTACATTATAAATGTCTGGCAGGCTATAGGCCTACTGGTAGGGTGGTACAGAGGTAGGCTACATTATGTCTGGCAGGCTATAGGCCTACTGGTAGGGAGGTACAGAGGTAGACTACATTATAAATGTCTGGCAGGCTATAGGCCTACTGGTAGAGAGGTACAGAGGTAGACTACATTATAAATGTCTGGCAGGCTATAGGCCTACTGGTAGGGTGGTACAGAGGTAGGATACATTATGTCTGGCAGGCTATAGGCCTACTGGTAGGGAGGTACAGAGGTAAGATACATTATAAATGTCTGGCAGGCTATAGGCCTACTGGTAGGGAGGTACAGAGGTAGGGTACATTATAAATGTCTGGCCGGCTATAGGCTAGAGACAGAACTACTGAGTGTAGACTACATTATTATAGTTATACAGTAGTGTTTATTTAGACTAAACACTTGGAGCACTTCTGTGAGTTTGAGTTCAGCCAGGTCTGGCCTGAGGGACATGAGTGTGAGAGCAGAGTTGGACACAGACACTCCTTCATTGTCAGTCCAAGCCAAACTTGTGTTTGAAGCAGTGGGAAAATTTGGAAATAACTGTTATGACACACAATTTGACAGAGGCGCAAGTTCTATGAGATTCCCATGAGAGGTTATGGAAGCAAGTTCACATTTGGTCAGATGCACAACATGCACAACTCTTTACGTTTGTATCTGATAATGGATATCCCCATTGCTGCAAAGGCTCTCACATATAGCACAGTATAACCCAGTAGCCAACACCTGTCTTAAGAAACACATGCATTTTAAACAAGACAAAAAAAAACATTTAATCCTGTATTTGTTTTGTAACAAAGACATCTGTCTGTCGATTTCTATAGCGCTGTGTGTTTGTGAGGTCCTATTCAGCCAGACTATCTCGGGCCAAAATGTCTAAAAAGAGCCTGCTGGTTCTGTTTGTCCTCGAGAGCCTCAAGGCCAAAACAGCCCTACCCTTCTGGAGGAAGGCTTTAGAATTTATAGAACTCATTCCAATTCGATGGTAGAACTGTTGTTAGCCATTCTGTTCTAAGAATGTACCAGTCCAGGGCAGCAGACAGGGGTTCTGGGCTAGAGGTCTGGTGGGACAAACAACCTCACATTGGAATGACAAACAGCAAATATTTCCATGTCAATTAATTCTGATAAACCTCATTATGTACACTGTTAAGTCCTCACAAAACCCCAACAAAACACCAGGTTCTCTACCATGCCTGCCTGCATGTAGAGAACAAAAGGTTTGAATGGAGTAGATGGAATGAAATCAGGTAAACTTCATCAACAAGGTTGCTTTATTGCAAATATCAGCTAAAACGAACTGCATGGGCTATATTTACATGAACTCTTAGTTCTCAAAGTCTTGTCTTTGTCAAAGGAATGATAAAAAGCTAAACAAAAGTATTTCTACACAGATTAACTGCACTGTGAGAAAGTGGAACCCGAGTCTGCGGTTGTATTATTTGGACCGCTATTACAGCTATAATTTAATAGCCTCTTTAAAGCTCGTCATTTTCTGTAAGACACATTGTCCATTCCAGACACAGAGCAGTAGTTAGGTCATTTACAAGGTTATTTAATCGTATTAATTGATTTCCCTCCAACAGTCAATAATAGGTTGGCTGCCTGGACATGTGAAGTGACCAATGGCTGCAGAACAGAACAGTTCGCATTCCAAATGGCATCCTATTCCCTTTGTAGTGCACAAATTTTGACCATGGCACATAGGGCTCTGATCAAAATTAGTGCACTATATAGGGAATAGGGTGCCATTTGGAGAGTAGACAGGCACGAAGTTACAGGGCTCAGTTAGGATTCATTGTGCTATGCTGCTATTGAACACATCGGAACAAGCCAACGGTTGGGAATTACAGAAAACAGATCCATTTTCATTGATCAAATTAGGACATCAAAAACAGCAGCATTGACTTTATAATGCTGTCAGATAGGGTTGTAATAAGATCTATTACTATGTAATAACAATGCAGATTTTTTTACACAAACACCAGCTGTTACCATGCTGAAGTCTAATAACATGTATTATTATTTTGACTAAACAGTTCTGATTGATCCCATTATCCCCAACACATCCCCTTCCATAGCATTATAATTAATGTAATTCTACGATTCACAGCATTTTAATTTGATGGTTCTTTCTATGGTTGTGGAAAGCAATGGTCATTCTAACTGGCCTGCAGCCTATAACTGCATCAACTAACTTAATGGAATACCCTGGTCTTTTGTCCTGGTTTCCCGAGGAATCCCCAAATTAAACTGCTGACACGAAAGGACTCTGTTCCAAAATGCTGTAATCAGAACATGGATCAATCTCTCTGTGGCTGTGTCCTTTTCCAAGTACCAGTTAGCCGTCTGACATCAGCAGACAGATACGAAAGAGCAAACAATGACAGATTCCTAGGAATAAAGGTTATCAGAGACCATACCAAATAAGTTAGGGTAGCATCAAATCAGGCCTACCTAGTAAACCACAATTGCTGTGATTATGGCAGACATCTTTTTGACATGACCTCTGGTCCCTATTTTTCTGCCTCTATTTCTCCACTATTTTACATCTCATTTCAAAACCCTCTATGGAATCTATCAACTCTGCCAATGATGGGGCTGACTAAACCATCTGTGCACCAACTCCACGCCAGCGTAGCCCACACATTCTCAAAAAGAAATTTCATTGCAAAGATGTTAGACATTATTTGTATCACAAACCATTTATTTGAAAAACATGATGAAAGTGGCCATTTTATGTGCTTTGTAGACCTATACATGCCTCCTGCAAGACCATATGATCTATGACCCATCCATGATAGACAGCATCTTGGTGTAATTATACTCCTTACAGTGTGCTCTAACATATGGAGTACATCTAGATTCTGAAACACAAATGTTCACATTTATATGAATCTCTCAAAATAACCCTTTTTGAATTTGTTCATTTTAAATCAAATCAAGTTCACTTTTCCATCTACTTGCCATTCTCTGGCCACTCTCAACAGTTCCTCTGTCAAGTTCTCTGAGGTGTGTCTGCCACAACTCCAAGCAGTCCAGAAGACAGCTAGACATCGAAAAATCTTCAATGAAGTGACATGTAAGAAGTGGTTACCCTTGATGTCCAGCAGTCAGTGGTAAGGCAAACTGCAGTAGCTTTATGGTCTCTTTCCCGCACTGAAGCCTGTGTGTTCTCGTACAGTTGTGGAATAAGTGATTTTGAAAGTGTTTTCCTGTTTGGAATTGTGTACATTGAATTTAGACTATTGCTATAATTTCTAAAACCTCTGTCCTCCATGATCGAAAATGGCTGGAAATCGGTGGCAATCATTTTAGCCAATGCAATATCAATTTGGCCTTGTTTTGCTACAGACGTTGGCATAAATTGGTCCATAGAAGACTGCGTTGCTGTGGGTCGCAGAGTAGGCGGTGGTGTTCTCTCTACCACTATCACTAGCAGGCCGGCTAGTTTCTCGAAGCTCCGCTACGGCTAGGGTGCACAGTTCGCATATGCCGGTGTAGGTTGTGCGTATTACTGGCTTTATATGAGATTTTGTTTTGGCAAATTCTACACTGTGCTCTAAAATTGTCTGCATTATTAAAAAGTATCCAAATGCTGCTGTGCTTCCGACTCATTTTCCAGCTGTTGTTTTCACAGCTGTCCTTCCTCCACTCTCCTCCGCTGCTAAGTGTGTGACTGTGTGAGTTGGCTCGGCCCTCCCTCACGCATCTTTGGTTCCTTGGTTGACACCACATGTCTGATTGACAGGAACAACAGGTGAGGCTGTTAGTCTGAGCAGACAGTCAGAACTAATGTGTGTGCACTTTAGGCCTATATTATTATAATAATTTTTTTCCATTCTTTGATTTAGTTAATTCTACTCATTTAAATCTTTTGATTATTAATATCTTAATTATTTTATATAAATTCGGCTCCTCTGATATGCGAGCAGGCTCCCAACGTTCACCTACAAGAGCCAGCTCTTAGAGCCGATTCGTTCGCGAACGACCCATCACTAGTAAATTCAGACCCTTTCGCTCTCGGAGCGCACACTGGACTTTCGGGCCAAGGAGTTGGGTTGATTTGAGCGTTCTGGCCTTACAACGGCAGTCAAGTGTAAGAGTATAACTTTAGTACGTCCCCTCGCCCCGACCTCGGGCGCGAACCAGGGACCCTCTGCACACATCAACAACTGACACCCACGAAGCGTCGTTACCCATCGCTCCACAAAGGCCGCGGCCCTTGCAGAGCAAGGTGCAACACTCTTCTAGGTTTGTGACGTAACTGATTGAAACGCTAGTAGCGCGTACCCGCTAACTAGCTAGCCATTTCACATCCGTTACACAAGCACCCAAGCTAACATTGGCTAGCTACTTCCAGACACAAATGAGACCACTCTGACCATTTTACTCACCCTAGCAGAGCTGGTTAGGCAGTTTGTGTTAACCAGAGCATTGGTGACTAACTGTGCTGCTGGAAACAATTTAATTACGCTTTTTTGCCAATGTTTACTGACACCGCCATATTCAACCGGTGTTGAGCGCTCATAAATTCATTAGTCTTAGCTCTGGTACACTCAGAAGAGAGTGCTCTGAAATCGGAGTAGATAGCCAGAACGAATTTACGAAACCACCTGAATGTCCATTGACAACGCACAACATCTATACCATTTAGCTAAGCTAAGAATGACAGGAATAATCAAGTCAATAAACGTTGGTTAGTTAGATAGCCTATAGTTAATATACTGGCAAGTTCGATGTATAACTTACATTTACATTTAAGTCATTTAGCAGACGCTCTTATCCAGAGCGACTTACAAGTACATACATTCATACTTTTTTTGCACTCCTCATTGAGGTCTGCCAGGACAGAGGAACAGGACACTCAGGTTACATCCCAAAGCACCCCATTTCCTATCCAGTGCACAGCTTCTGATCAGGGCCGATAGGGCTCAGTCACAGACACAGTCCAGGCCAAACACACCATATTAACATCACACACACGATCATGTCACTGAGTATGTGGAGTGATCTATGGAATGAACATTTTCTGGAACGAGATATTGATAACAATGACTGTGGGCCTAATTTCAGTCAATCCCTGTAACTGGGCTTCAAGGATAAGTTTACAAAAAAACTAGGGCAGCACTTTCTTTTAAGGAATATACATTACCATGTATTTCCATGAAAATGACATGGTAAATGGTCATTACAGAATGAGATACTATTAAAAACTTCTAACGTTAGGTAGCTAGCTAACATAGCGGTACATACTGCTGTAATGAAATGCTATGTGGTTTGTAACGACAGCGTAGCTAACAAATTGTCAGCCAACATAACGTGTAAGGTAATTTGAAAAGTCATTACTTTATTACATTGAGTAGCAAGCTACCCCTTGGTCATTAGGGCAAATCTGTTCTGTGATAGGTGGGGCTTTTCACACCTAGCTCGGCTATTAGACTATTCTTTAGTAAAGGTTAAAGGTTGAATAGTCTATTGTTCAGCTCTTAGCCCCCCTCCCCAACTTGCAACAAATTGTTGTTACTTCCATCTCGTTCCTCGCCCTCTTCCACGCACCATTCTGCGCCTGAGTGGCTCGCTTGTGGGCGTGCTGGCAGGATATGGCAATAAACATTGACAAAATGGCGCCAGAGGAGATGGCCGCCGTTTTACGGTCTCCTAACCAATTGTGCTATTATGTGTTTTTTTCACGATATTTGTAAATTATTTTGTACATAACGTTTCTGCAACCGTATCTTACGGAAGAAAAGAGCTTCTGGATATCAGGACAGTGATCACTCACCTCGGATTAGACAAAGATTTCTTCAACAACAACAAGCAGGACTCACACGATATTCTCCAAACACCCCACAGGGCACACATCCCAATACAGGGCTAAGATTGAATCATACTACACCGGCTCCAAAGCTCGTCGGATGTGGCAGGGCTTGCAAACTATTACAGACTACAAAGGGAAGCACAGCCGAGAGCTGCCCAGTGACACGAGCCTACCAGACGAGCTAAATCACTTCTATGCTCGCTTCGAGGCAAGCAACACTGAGGCATGCATGAGAGCATCAGCTGTTCCGGACGACTGTGTGATCGCGCTCTCCGTAGCCGACGTGAGTAAGACCTTTAAACAGGTCAATATACACAAGGCTGCGGGGCCAGACGGATTACCAGGACGTGTGCTCCGGGCATGTGCTGACCAACTGGCAGGTGTCTTCACTGACATTTTCAACATGTCCCTGATTGAGTCTGTAATACCAACATGCTTCAAGCAGACCACCATAGTCCCTGTGCCCAAGAACACAAAGGCAACCTGCCTAAATGACTACAGACCCGTAGCACTCACTTCCGTAGCCATGAAGTGCTTTGAAAGGCTGGTAATGGCTCACCAACACCATTATCCCTGAAACCCTAGAAACCCAATTTGCATACCGCCCAAACAGATCCACAGATGATGCAATCTCTATTGACTCCACACTGCCCTTTCCCACCTGGACAAAAGGAACACCTGTGAGAATGCTGTTCATTGACTACAGCTCAGCGTTCAACACCATAGTACCCTCAAAGCTCATCACCAAGCTAAGGATCCTGGGACTAAACACCTCCCTCTGCAACTGGATCCTGGACTTCCTAACAGGCCGCCCCCAGGTGGGGAGGGTAGGTAGCAACACATCTGCCAACGAGACAGCCTATAGGGAGGAGGTCAGAGACCTGGCCGGGTGGTGCCAGAATAACAACCTATCCCTCAACGTAACCAAGACGAAGGAGATGATTGTGGACTACAGGAAAAAGAGGACCGAGCACCACCCCATTCTCATCGACGGGGCTGTAGTGGAGCAGGTTGAGCGCATCAAGTTCCTTGGTGTCCACATCAACAACAAACTAGATTGGTCCAAACACACCAAGACAGTCGTGAAGAGGGCACGACAAAGCCTATTCCCCCTCAGGAAACTAAAAAGATTTGGCATGGGTCCTGAGATCCTCAAAAGTTTCTACAGCTGCAACATCGAGAGCATCCTAACCGGTTGCGTCACTGCCTGGTACGGCAATTGCTCGGCCTCCGACCGCAAGGCACTGCTACTCTCTCTCTGTTTATCTTATATGCATATTCACTTTAACTATACATCATTCATGTACATACTACCTAAATTGGCCCGACCAACCAGTGCTCCCGCACATAGGCTAACCGGGCTATCTGCATTGTGTCCCGCCAACCCCTCTTTTTACACTTCTACTACTCTGTTCATCATATATGCATAGTCACTTTAACGATACCTACATGTACATACTACCTCAATGCCAGCAGCATACCACCCTGCATACCACTGCTGGCTTGCTTCTGAAGCTAAGCAGGGTTGGTCTTGGTCAGTCCCTGGATGGGAGACCAGATGCTGCTGGAAGTGGTGTTGGAGGGCCAGTAGGAGGCACTCTTTCCTCTGGTCTAAAAAATATCCCAATGCCCCAGGGCAGTGATTGGGGACACTGCCCTGTGTAGGGTGCCGTCTTTCGGATGGGACGTTAAACGGGTGTCCTGACTCTCTGAGGTCATTAAAGATCCCATGGCACTTATCGTAAGAGTAGGGGTGTTAACCCCGGTGTCCTGGCTAAATTCCCAATCTGGCCCTCAAACCATCATGGTCACCTAATAATCCCCAGTTTACAATTGGCTCATTCATCCCCCTCCTCTCCCCTGTAACTATTCCCCAGGTCGTTGCTGCAAATGAGAACGTGTTCTCAGTCAACTTACCTGGTAAAAAAATAATAATTAAAAAAATAATAATAATAAGCCTGACTAACAGGTGTCTGTATATAGCCTTGCTACTCTTTTTTTTTAAATGTCTTTTTACTGTTGTTTTATTTCTTTACTTACCTACACACACACATTTATTTTTTCCGCACCATTGGTAAGTAAGCATTTCACTAAGTTCTATACCTGTTGTATTTGGCGCACGTGACAAATAAACTTTGATTTGATAGCACCTTCGGTTGTGCATCAAGAATTCTGCATAGCAAGTTTGTATGAAGGTCTGGTTATTCACAGGCAAATTGTTATTTGCTATGGAGGTACATGTGTGTCTTTTTGTCGAGAGCAAAACTTTTTATTTTCAATCAAAATAATTCTGAAAGCAACTTTTTTCCCCAGACACAAAGGAAGTCCTAGCAGACACCTACGAAGACGGACTGTGTGAGGATGGCATCTCAGGTAAGCAGCACTGGGCGTTCTTCGTCTAACTTTTACACAGCTCCTATGATTCAGTGTCGGTTCATAATATTCTACTATATTACATACATACCGTAGAATGATAAATCATGCAATTATTATTCTCAAGCTAACCAAAAGCATTAGCTAATGCCTGTTCTCACCATTTTACATTTGAATTAATCTAATTTCTTTCATGGCAACTCATAAGCAGGCCATGTCCTATTTGTTTCATAGTCGATATATAACCATATTTCATGACAGTGTAACGGTTAGCTTTTCTTACAGAAGGATGAAAGAACACAATATGTCTGTCAAGGAATGCTATTCTGATATGTCAGATGAAGAGTTAGACCAGAAAGTCAGTGCCATTAAGGCAAGGAGGCCCCATGTGGGCTTTAAGATGGTCAAAGGAAGTCTCAGAACAACGGAGAAGAGGTCGGGAGTCTTTGCAGCGTGTAGATGGTGCAGGTGTCATTGCCAGGAGGATCCAGCTTCGTTGCATTGCTCGGCAAAAATACTCCCTGCTCCAGTCTCTCGTCCACATTGATACAAATCATAAATTGATAAGGTACTAAGATTTATAATGTCTCCATCAAATCTAAGAAGTTAACTTTATTATTCTTACTTATTCGTAGACTAATTTTCAATGTATGAAATCAGAGTCGTTCTTCATCAACTGGTAATATATAAATAATGGAGAGGGTTAATAGGTAAAACATTTCACTTTTAATTCCAATGCTTTTTTTTCAAGATACAACATTGTCATCTTTGGCGGTATAGATGGATTTTCAAGGAAGGTAAATATTTTAAATACATATTGCATATTTTCCATCACCTAATGAAAAACCACAATATCAGTCTGGTGTTTAAGCTTTCTGTGCTGTATTGACAGATCCTGAAAATGACATATGCTGCTTTAGATTGAATGGTCATATCTCAGTTATTGTTTTCATATCTACAAAAAATAAGCAATTTTCTTTACTTCGGAGTGCGAGCTGATCAAGGGGTGTAAAATGTAGATATTGACAGAAGTTTACTGTCCGAGGAACAGGCCGTGGAAGCTTTATTGCTGGCAAGTGTCCATAACCAGAGGTAATTAAACTGTTCTGTGTTATTTTCCTCTCTTCCTCTCTGCCTGTCTTGTTGTACATGGAACCTGTCTCACATACAGTAATTTAAAAAAA
Organism: Salvelinus fontinalis; assembly: GCF_029448725.1. NCBI lineage: Eukaryota > Metazoa > Chordata > Actinopteri > Salmoniformes > Salmonidae > Salvelinus > Salvelinus fontinalis. Next base: position 40,349,237 of record NC_074680.1, read on the forward strand.
ACGTAAGATGTCAGCTGCTAATTTTCAGATTCACACCAAATAAACACTCAGCAATTTTCACGGGACTATCTGTTGCTGCCAAGTCATGATTTCCCTGGGGGTTAGCCTTGCAATAACCAAGTGGTTAGACACATAGCCCTCTATATTTAAATGTTTCAGGTACACTCCGATAGGTGTCTGCATCACATACAGTATATTCTATTGACATTATCTGCTATTGTTTGTCCTCATGGGTCTGTTTTTCAGCATAAAGTACTCTGTAGCCACTTAGGCTTAATCATGCTCTCCCTCTCGCTCGTCAGCAGGTATATTTTGATGTGAGAGAGGAAGCCAGTCCCGTCATCGCCACCTCACCCACTCTTAAGATAATCTTCGGGCCAACTGGGAGCCCAAGGCTGGTTAGGAGACACCGCTAGAGACACTGTAATTGTGATGAACTGAGAGAAGCACTGTAATTCATTAATCATATGCTGTCTGCCTCTGTTCTTACCTCCTTCCCTTCTACACCTCTCTGCCCACCTCATCTTTCTTCCTCGTTTTATAATGCAGTGAAGTACAGATTGAACTTGTACTTATAAAATTACAATTATCATAATTATAATGGATGTATTATTAATGCAGATGAAGGGAGTTAGATATGCATAGTTTTTCTTCCTCTGTATATATGAATTACAAATCAGCTTTTACTTGAATCATGTTTCTAGTCTATTGCATAGTTACAATGTGTAATCATTGATGTCCCAGGAGCAGGAGTGGTAAACACTGTTGAAGTGTATAATCGTAATACATACATGCTGACACGGCATCATTCAAAGAATGGAGTTTGATACACTTGGTATTGGATATGACTGAAAAAGAATGTCTCACAGGGATTCATACCTGATCCTCACCTTTATGTGCCAAGGAAGAGTACATGATCAGTGAATATACTCAATGTACAGACTACAATGTGGGGACCTCATGCGTGGTAATAACTACAGTACATGTATTTAGGACTTGCGTCTTTGGCACAATACATTTATTATATTCTACTCAATCATTAGGCTTCATTAATGTCATTCAGACTTGAAGTTGATACAACAACTATGATAGCTGAGGTTCATAGATTGGTATGAATATTAGTTCAGAACCTAACGTTTTAGGGTCCATACACAGATCGGCTACACACTGTAGCTAGCTAAACATCCGTCGGCAAACAGTTATTTTTATCCTCCACTACACAATAAGCAAGTAAATAGTTAGCTAGCTATGTTACTTTAGCTGCATTGCATGGCAAGGCAAGCTTACACAATTGTACATTCAATTTGCAGTAAATGCTTTAGCTAGCTAGATTCTTTACATCCACTGTTTCCCAAGACGACAGCCTGGTTTGATGGTTCTCAGCAGTCCCTAAAACAATAAACACAAATTACAATGTCATACTCATGTCATAACACCTGCTAGCTAGCTGGCTAATGTTAGCTAACTTGCTAAATAGCAATTTTCGTAATTCAAAATTATTTTTTTTGTACCAAACATTTTTTTTTACCCCCTTTTCCCCCCAATTTTCGTGGTATCCAATCGCTAGTAATTACTATCTTGTTTCATCGCTACAACTCCTGTACGGGCTCGGGAGAGACGAAGGTCGAAAGCCATGCGTCCTCCGAGGCACAACCCAACCAAGCCGCACTGCTTCTTTAACACAGCGCGCCTCCAACCCGGAAGCCAGCCACACCAATCTGTCGGAGGAAACACCGTGCACCTGGCCCCCTTGGTTAGCGCGCACTGCGCCCAGCCCGCCACAGGAGTCGCTGGAGCGCGATGAGACAAGGAAATCCCTACCGGCCAAACCCTCCCTATCCCGGACGACGCTAGCCCAATTGTGCGTCGCCCCACGGACCTCCCGGTCGCGGCCGGCTGCGACAGAGCCTGGGGGCGAACCCAGAGACTCTGGTGGCGCAGTTAGCACTGCGATGCAGTGCCCTAGACCACTGCGCCACCCGGGAGGCCCCTCGTAATTCAACTTTGACAAAAGAATATGCACAATCGTTTGTCTCTACATTAACTAACATATTCCTCTCAATTGTACATGTTTTGCTTGACTCGTTATGACATTATAATTACTTACATTTGCTTCCACCGTAATGTTTTGTCAGCCATCTTTGCTGAAGATAGTCACCAGGGACGGGTGGCTTGCGTCAAATTCGTCATTGGAACCACTCGATATGATTGATCATATAAAAACCTTGGGACCCAAATGTATATTGAGTGCTCTAACTCCCCCTTGTGGTGGTCTGGAGCAATAAAGCAATGACGCTGGGTACCTCTAAGTCCCACGGTGTAAGCGCACAATTTTTGAAGGAGGCACCACTGTATTCAATCTCTCCCTATCCCAGTTTGTTGTCCCCACATGCTTCAAGATGGCTACCATTAGTCAAGGCTCATATCACCTCCACCTTACCGACCACCCTAGACCCACTTCAGTTTGCATACGGCCCCAACAGGTCCACAGACAACGCAATCGCTATCACACTGCCCTATCCCATCTGAAAAGGAATACCTATGGAAGAATGCTGTTAATTGACTACAGCTCAGCATTCAACACCATAGCACCCTCCAAACTCATCATCAAGCTGGAAGCTCTGGGTCTCAATCCCACCCTGTGCAATTGGGTCCTGGACTTTGACAGGCCGCCCCCAGGTGGTGAAGGTAGTAACCAACATCTCCACTTTGCTGACCCTCAACACTGGGGCCCCACAAAGGTGCGTGCTCAGCCCCCTCCTGTACTCCCTGTTCACCCACGACTACGTGGCCATGCACTCTTCCAACTTGATCATCAAGTTTGCAGATGACAACAGTAATAGGCCTGATTACCAACAATGGCGAGACAGCCTACAGTGAGGTGGTAAGGGCCCTGGGATTGTGGTGCCAGGAAAATAACCTCACTCAACATCAACAAAACAAAAAGGAGATGATCGTGGACTTCAGGAAACAGCAGAGGGAGCACCCCCCTATCCACATCGAAGGGACAGCAGTGGAGAAGTTGGAAAGTTTTAAGTTCCTCGACGTACACATCACAGAAAAACTGAAATGGTCCACTCAGACAGTGTGGTGAAGACGCAACAGCACCTCTTCAATCTCAGGAGGCTGAAGAAATTTGCCTTGTCACCCAAAACCCTGACAAACTTTTACAGACGCACAATCAAGATCATCCTGTCGGGCTGCCCTCCATGACACATACAGCACCTGATGTCACATGAAGGCCAAGAATATCATCAAGGACATCAACCACCCGACCCACTGCCTGTTCACCCCGCTACCATCCAGAAGGCGAGGTCAGTACAGGTGCATCAAAGCTGGGACCGAGAGACTGAAAACAGCTTCTATCTATACTAAACAGCAATCACTAACTCAGAGAGGCTGCTGGCTACATTGAGACCCAATCACTGGCCACTTAAATAAATTGATCACTTGTCACTTTATACAATGGACTCTAAATAATGCCACTTTGATATTAATCATGTTTACATATCTTACATTTCTCGTATCCCATATCTTTTATACCATCTATTGCACCTTGCCTATGCCGCTCATCTATATTCTCACTCACCCCTTTAGATGTGTGAATTAGGTAGTTGTTGGAGAATTGTTAGATTACTTGTTAGATATACTGCACTGTCTGAACTAGAAGCACAAGCATTTTGCTACACTCACAACAACATCTGCTAACCATGTGTGTGACATAACATTTGATTTGATCACTTAATTGGTAAACTATAGGGTAATGTAAAAGGTGTCTTCTAAATGATCCAATACATAATGTGGTACACTTATCATAGTTAGGTTTGAGTTCCGAGAGGCTAGATAAATTATCTAGACCCTCCACTGTGCAGTGATCAAGATGGCGGACTTTAGGGAAGTCTGAGTCATCGGCATACATTGACAACCTCTTGACAGTTCAACCCTTGAAGTAACCTTTAATATTTTACACTTGGGGTTACTATACATACTGTATCTAACCAGTTGAATAAGAGATTCTCCCAAATTAAAATAGTCCAGGCATTTATATAAAAATTCCAGTCATAATTAAACAAAAAGGTATTTTCTAAATCTGCTATGAAGACCAGGTCTGGTTTCTTTGGTGTTTCATAGTGTTCCATTGTTTCAACTAATATTATCTCATCCATGTAAAAAAATATATATATAAACTGATCAGGATGAATAATATCTGATAAACCTTTTTCATTCTATGACCTATGCATTTTGCCAGGATTTTTGTGAAAGGGGATTCTAGTGGTTGCACAGATTTTGATGCAGCACTGAAATTAGTGTCAACATAACCACCTATAGTTTCACTAAAATGTATCAGCGGCTGATCATTAAAATAGATTTTGATATCCTACCTAAAGGGTTTGAATCTGTGGCAAGGTTAATACATTTTTGGGAAAGGAGAAATGTGATTTGTTGTTTCTGCGTCTGAGTGAGATGCGCTGCAGGCGGCTTTGGTTCAGTGGGTCCTCTTAGGTGGGTGGGTGTGTACGAGTTAAAGAATTAGCTATGTCCATTCAGAAAGTTTCCCAAAATAAGCCTGTCTGGACTTCATCTCTTTAAATAAATCCATCATGATGGTCAGCATGTGAGAGGAACGACAACAGATGCCAGTTTTGCGTTTCCTTTATTAAAATGGGGTGCAACTGAATGAAACTTAGCCAAGGATGAATAGCCTATCGCAATATTCCGTAGCATAGGACTCTCATTACTGCGTCCTCTCTAGCCACTTTGAACATTTTGCCACTGAGAATGACCACACCAGCACTGGTGACATTATGAATTTATTTGGTAAAAGTGGAGGGAAAAACAGTGTGTGACTGTAGCCCGAGAGTGTAGCCCAAACACGCAGCCCGAGAGTGTAGCCCAAACACGCAGCCCGAGAGTGTAGCCCAAACACGCAGCCCGAGAGTGTAGCCCAAACACGCAGCCCGAGAGTGTAGCCCAAACACGCAGCCCGAGAGTGTAGCCCAAACACGCAGCCCGAGAGTGTAGCCCAAACACGCAGCCCGAGAGTGTAGCCCAAACACGCAGCCCGAGAGTGTAGCCCAAACACGCAGCCCGAGAGTGTAGCCCAAACACGCAGCCCGAGAGTGTAGCCCAAACACGCAGCCCGAGAGTGTAGCCCAAACACGCAGCCCGAGAGTGTAGCCCAAACACGCAGCCCGAGAGTGTAGCCCAAACACGCAGCCCGAGAGTGTAGCCCAAACACGCAGCCCGAGAGTGCAGCCCAAACACGAGAGTGCAGCCCAAACACGCAGCCCGAGAGTGTAGCCCAAACACGCAGCCCGAGAGTGTAGCCCAAACACGCAGCCCGAGAGTGTAGCCCAAACAGGTAGCCCGATACTGTAGCCTAAACACGCAGCCCGATACTGTAGCCTAAACACGCAGCCCGATACTGTAGCCTAAACAGGCAGCCCGATACTGTAGCCTAAACATGCAGCCCGATACTGTAGCCTAAACATGCAGCCCGATACTGTAGCCTAAACATGCAGCCCGATACTGTAGCCTAAACAGGCAGCCCGATACTGTAGCCTAAACAGGCAGCCCGATACTGTAGCCTAAACAGGCAGCCCGATACTGTAGCCTAAACAGGCAGCCCGATACTGTAGCCTAAACAGGCAGCCCGATACTGTAGCCTAAACAGGCAGCCCGATACTGTAGCCCAAACATGCAGCCCGATACTGTAGCCCAAACATGCAGCCTGATACTGTAGCCTAAACAGGCAGCCCGATACTGTAGCCCAAACATGCAGCCTGGTACTGTAGCCTAAACAGGCAGCCTGATACTGTAGCCCGAGACTGTAGCCTAAACAGGCAGCCTGATACTGTAGCCCGAGACTGTAGCCCAAACATGCAGCCTGATAGTGTAGCCCGAGACTGTAGCATAAACACGCAGCCTAAGCAGGTATTCTTCATCTGTTGTAACATCTCAGCTCCAATAAGACTTTCTGGAAAGGCAGAGCCATTTTTGACAGCCATATCTGGCTCACCGAGTCAGGAAAACAAATTCATTCATTGTTCATACGGTATAGGTCTAACCACTATCCACTGACACAGAACCAATTTTAGCACACCACGAGACAGCAACCTAAATCCAAAATCTGCCAAACCCCATACTGGAGAACAGGAGTTGGCCTTTGCTGCAATGTGGTGCTGATTCCAATTACGAAATAGACCTATACTTTACACCACAATGAAGGTTAAAGCCAATACTAGTCTGCAACTGCAGACCCTGCCTAGCTCTCTGACCGTGAATAACAGCATTAATCTGAGGGGATGTGCACAGAGCATCTGTACCGTATGTGATGTCATCAGGCCTGGGTTTCTTTGGCGTGTCATAGTGTTCTATTGTTTTAAGTAATTGTCTTACATTATCTCCAATGTATCATCCATGTAAAACACCTGCCTGATCAGGATGAATAATATCTGATAAAAACCTTTATTCTATGTGCGATGCATTTTGCGTCACAACAGTAAAGTGACGCCGTACTCCGTAAAACAACTGTCAGAGCAGAGGGATGGAATGAGAGGTAGACATAGATACAGTATCTGAATATTCCGTGTCCGTTCCAAATGGCAATCAAATGGAAACTAATCCCTATTTAGTGCACTACTTTTGACCAGGGCCCATTAGGTTCTGGTAAAAATGAGTGTACTATGTAGGGAATAAGGTGCCAATTGGAACGCACACTATGTCTCCAACGCTACAGTGGCAGACAATGGAAGCTATCAGATTAACCAACAGTAAAATACAGTTAAGTAACAATGATATAGCTGTTAGCTCAGAAAGTCTGAAAGATATGAGCTCATTAACCCAGCCAGGACAATAATGTGTCCCATAGGACTTATAAATTAAATGAACTCTCACAACAGAGCCTTGCTTCAGCAGGTGTGTCGGTCAGACCTATAGACCCAAAATCACTTCTGAGTAGATACATTTCTAAATGTGTGTGTATTAAACTCCTCCGACTGCCCATAAGGCCTCGGGCAGTAGTCATCCTGACTCTGAAAGTGTCAGAGCACAATTGCTGCTATACAGCAACATCAAAGAAATTGGCCATACTATTCATCACAGCGGACACAAAGGGAAGAGTGTAATTGAATGTGACAGTCTATGAACAAACATTCTAATTATCAACATCAATAATGACATAGGAGCCTACCTTGTGGGTGTATGGCGGCTCACTGAGGTCGATTCCATCTTTCACAAGTTTATCCCTGATCAAGAGCTTCAGTTTCAGTTTGGGGTAAGTCACCAACTCTTTACAATCAGTGAAACTCAAATTGTTGTTTTTAGGACATGATGACTCTTGGTGAAATCTTTGGTGAGCCCCAATTCCAACTTCCTCCTGGTTGGATTCTGTCCATGACCTTGACCCCTGGAGGTCATTCTCGCAGTCTGTGATGTGCATTATGTTGGTGCCCAACGAGGGTCTACAGGACGAGGGATACAGGGGGTTCAGGGGCTCGAGGGTGAAGTAAAGACCCGGAGATTTTTCCTTCTCCTGCTCTCTCAACCTCTTCACTGCGTCGAACAATTTTTGTCGGTGGTGCTGGACGTGGACCCCTATGGCGTCCAGATCGGGGTCACCAATTTGTTTACAAACTTCGAGATCATCGTATCCATTGTCCACAAACCCCTCCAAGTATTGAGGCAGTTTAAGATTCTGTAGCCACTCATAGACAAGGCCGGGGCCGGTGCGCATCATTTTGACATACGATGAGCAATGCTTTCCATGCATAGGCTGTGTTAGAAATGGTTCCGTTATCTCCAAAATGTAAACCTCAGGAGCGCCGGTATCTTTGACACATTTTTACATCCGCCGCGGCCTCTGTCATTCTTATTGAAGCCAAAATTACAATGTCATTCTTATTGAAGCCAAAATTACAAACGCATGCAGAGGTTATTAAACTGATGAATACAAAACGAAATCTAAAAAGAGCCGAGTCTACTACTGTTACAATAAAATAAAGGTTATCATGTTTAACGCTGCAATATTGGTGTTCCCAAAATTCTGGATAACAAACAAAGCAAATGTTTTATTATGAATAGACCCTGGCGTCCAAAAATCCAACCTAATTGGTGTGGTCTGGTCATCAATTAATCCAAGCAGGTGAGAGAAAGAGAAGGCATGATTTCCAACCAAAGAAACACAACATGTACATGAGATAAACAAAACTGAAGGAATTGTGCATTAAGTGTCCACGAGCTGAATTTCAAACATTCTTTGTTCCTCACCGCTTTTGTTTGTTTCATTGCTGCTGTTTCGAAAAGGGCAGTCCTGGCGCGGCAACGTCCAAATATCGTGGTTTTCATCACTCAGTACTGCAAACTTCAGTGTCGGGAAATGCGAGATGACACGCTTTTCACCGCTTCTTATCTGTATGCCTAGGTCCGAATACACTTGTTGTAGCACATGGTGAAAAAGCACCCTCTCTCTCCCCGGAATGAACTTTGTCTCTCTGGTCTAGAGTTGGTCCAGAGTGCCATTCCATCCAAGCGAATTCTGCTTCGCGTTTGTAAAAAAAAAAAAAAAGGCAATTTAGCATTATCTGTCCTCTGGCGCCCTCTGCTCGACTAATACCACAACTGACTGATTGAGTACATGTCAGTACAATCAACGCTGTAATTGTCAGCCACTGAAGTACATCGATTCCAGTAGCTCTCTCCAGGAGGACTGTTGGAGCAGTACTGTAGCTCTCTCCAGGAGGACTGTTGGACCAGTACTGTAGCTCTCTCCAGGAGGACTGTTGGACCAGTACTGTAGCTCTCTCCAGGAGGACAGTTGGACCAGTACTGTAGTTCTCTCCAGGAGGACAGTTGGACCAGTAACTCTCTCCAAGGGGACTGTTGGACCAGTACTGTAGCTCTCTCCAGGAGAACTGTTGGACCAGTACTGTAGCTCTCTCCAGGAGGACTGTTGGACCAGTACTGTAGCTCTCTCCAGGAGGACAGTTGGACCAGTAACTCTCTCCAAGAGGACTGTTAGACCAGTACTGTAGCTCTCTCCAGGAGGACAGGTGGACCAGTAACTCTCTCCAAGAGGACTGTTGGACCAGTACTGTAGCTCTCTCCAGGAGGACAGTTGGACCAGTAACTCTCTCCAAGAGGACTGTTGGACCAGTAACTCTCTCCAAGAGGACTGTTGGACCAGTACTGTAGCTCTCTCCAGGAGGACAGTTGGACCAGTAACTCTCTCCAGGAGGACAGTTGGACCAGTAACTCTCTCCAGGAGGACAGTTGGACCAGTAACTCTCTCCAAGAGGACTGTTAGACCAGTACTGTAGCTCTCTCCAGGAGGACAGTTGGACCAGTAACTCTCTCCAGGAGGACAGTTGGACCAGTAACTCTCTCCAAGAGGACTGTTGGACCAGTAACTCTCCAGGAGCACTGTTGGACCCCTGTGATGATGAATTGTGTGTTTTATCAACCCTTAAAACATGGAATGGACATTTTGAAAAACAGACGCAAACACAATTTGTTTTACATAGATTTTATTTCCATTGCACAACTATATATATATATACACACACTGAACAGAAAAATAAAACACAAGATGCAACAATTCCAAAGATTTTAGTGAGTTACAGTTCATAGAAGGAAATCAGTCATTTGAAATACATTCATTAGGCCCTAATCTATGGATTTCACATGGCTGAGCAGGGGTGCAGCCATGGGTGGGTCTGGGAGGCCAAATGCTCACCCACTTGGGAGCCAGGTCCACCCACTGGGTAGCCAGGCCCTGTCAACCAGAATGAGTTTTTCTCCACAAAAAGGGCTTTCTTACAGACAGAAATAGTCCTTAGCAACCCCCCTGACCAAGGCCCTTCTCCCCAAATTGCTGTTTGACCAGGCGGTCAGCTCTAGGAAGAGTCTTGGTGGTTCCAAACTTCTTCCATTGAAGAATGATGGAGGCCACGGTGTTTTTGGGGAACTTCAATGATGCAGAAATGTTTTAGTACCCTTCCCCAGATCTGTGCCTCGACACAATCCTATCTTGGAGCTCTACGGACGGTTCCTTCGACCTCATGGCTTGGTTTTTGCTCTGACATGCACTGTCAACTGTGGGACGTTATATTGACAGGTGTGTGCCTTTCCAAATTATATCCAATCAATTGAATTTACCACAGGTGGACTCCAATCAAGTTGTAGAAACATCTCAAGAATGATCAATGGAAACAGGATGCACCGGAGCTCAATTGAGTCTCATAGCAAAGGGTCTAAATACTAATGTAAATAAGGTATTTCAGTTTTTTACTTTTAATACATTTGCAAAAATGTCTACAAACCTGTTTTTGCTTTGTCATTATGGGGTATATGTTGCAACCTGACTGAATGGCTTCTAGTGAATTCAAATATACTGAGAGCTCATTCAACAGACAATCTCCAAAAATGTGATATATATAGCTGAAACTGAGATGCACACATTAAATATACCACCAGAAATGTTTATTTTCATGTTTGAATAATGGGCATTATGTACAAGCATTGTTTGGGAGACACATTTATCTTAAAATGCACCATTCTATTCTTCTTAAATTATACATTAAAAGTATTTATTTTCAATATATTGAAATTAAAATTATATACTTTCTTCTGAAATATATAAATAGAATATCAATAATGGGCAATGAAAACAAATCTGAAAATGAAGCCAGTCAGTGTATTACTGGTGCATCACACAGTTAACATGTCCAACATGTTTTTGTCCTTCAGAGAAATAAACAAGAAAAAGGAAAAAATATAAACAAACTTAAACTGACAAAAGTGATTCAAGGAAGGGAAAATAGTGCAAAAACAGCTAACAAGTCAATAGTATGAGTAAGGTCAAATCGCCTCAACTGAACTCAATTTTCCTAGGTCTTCTGGATAAAGGAGTGACAAGAAGCTTTTCCACCATTTTTCACACAGTATGATCAGGCCTATAGAGTTATGTAGTTATCATCACATCCAGACAGACGGTCGGAGATTGGTCAATCAAGACGACAGTTTAAAATCAAGGATCCCAAATGGCACCCTATTCCCTACAGTATGTAGTGCACTACTTTTGAATAAGGTGTAATTTGGGATACGTCCTGCGTCACTTTGCCAAAACCAGCACAATCAGATTTGCCTCCAGTTGTCTTGTCCCACTACCTGTTTATATACAGCTGTTGGCAGCCACCTGGAGTGAAAACATAACCTTCAGTTACCAAATGAAAAATCATTTGGAAAAAAAAGAACAAAAGATAAATTACTCTACCTGAACACAAATGTCAGAATCTCCTTGCACGTCGAAAAAAACTACTTTAAATCAAATAGTCACGCTGAAAAAACACCATTAAGGAAAAAAAAATCTCTACACATCTTTTGAAATATACTGCATCTATGGCTGCAAGTATAAATATATGTGCCCATACACATATTCCTGAATATATGGATGTTGACAAACACAGATACACACATAAATAGGTAGAGGTTAGCATATATGCATCATGATAAGCAAAGGCAGAAGAGAGTTGTCTGTTAAGATAGTGGTTGATTCAGAAAATAATGACCAATTAATGTTTTACTGAACATTACATGGCACTTGGTCACTTCTTCTGCTGACACTACGAATACAAAGACAGCTTTATATGTTTGCTTGTGCTATAAGAGACATGCTTTTTTCTCTAAACATTCAAAACGATTTAAATGAATAAGCCGATTTAAATGAAGAATAAAACGATTTAAATGAAGAAAATTGTATTAGAATCACTATGGAAGGATTGTGAGAAGACTAAGAGAGTAACCCAACCTATAACGCAATATTACCACATTGTTTGGTAGGTGGAGGTAAAGATTTGAATGCCTTTACGTTTCCCCTAGGTACAGATCTAGGATCAGCTATAATCCCCTCTCCCAATCATAACCATTAGTGAGGGCAATGCAAAACTGAACCAAGATGAGTGTCCAGGGGTATCTTCACCTAAGTCTGTTGTACATGACTCCCAACTCTATCTCTGAGCCAATCATAACCCAGAACATTAACCCCAACGCTATGTCTCAGCCAATCAGAGCTGAGAACAAAATAGAAAACTGGCCCTGACGTCATCTATGACCATAACTCTATAACCTCGTAAGAGAGAACTATATTTAAGCTGCACAGTGTTTCCAACATACTAACAACCCTTCAGGTTTTGATTATATGCATGTTTGTAGACTTATTTTTGGCTAAACATTTCCTGCCCATGCCTATCAAGTGGGTTCAGTTTAGTGGATACTGTAGTAAGAGCCCGTAATGTATACACTGACAACACACAACTGAAATGCCATGATAAACAATACAACAAACAAGGGAACTGTGTTCTATTTGACTTCTTGCTTCAAAACAAATATGATATGCAAACTGACCGTATGAATGATAAGTGATAATAGTGTATAGCCAGGCCTACTGTTCAAACTGACCGTATGAATGATAAGTGATAATAGTGTATAGCCAGGCCTACTGTTCAAACTGACCGTATGAATGATAAGTGATAATAGTGTATAGCCAGGCCTACTGTTCAAACTGACCGTATGAATGATAAGTGATAATAGTGTATAGCCAGGCCTACTGTTCAAACTGACCGTATGAATGATAAGTGATAATAGTGTATAACCAGGCCTACTGTTCAAACTGACCGTATGAATGATAAGTGATAATAGTGTATAACCAGGCCTACTGTTCAAACTGACTGTATGAATGATAAGTGATAATAGTGTATAGCCAGGCCTACTGTTCAAACGGACTGTATGAATGATAAGTGATAATAGTGTATAACCAGGCCTACTGTTCAAACTGACTGTATGAATGATAAGTGATAATAGTGTATAACCAGGCCTACTGTTCAAACTGACTGTATGAATGATAAGTGATAATAGTGTATAACCAGGCCTACTGTTCAAACTGACTGTATGAATGATAAGTGATAATAGTGTATAACCAGGCCTACTGTTCAAACGGACTGTATGAATGATAAGTGATAATAGTGTATAGCCAGGCCTACTGTTCAAACTGACTGTATGAATGATAAGTGATAATAGTGTATAGCCAGGCCTACTGTTCAAACTGACTGTATGAATGATAAGTGATAATAGTGTATAGCCAGGCCTACTGTAGCAGTAGTAAAAAATATGGAAAAAAGTTATTCATCACACCATCAATATGACTCATCAATAAACTCATGTTTAATTAATTAAGTGCTTGGATGGACTTTCTTGAAAAACAAAAAACAGCAAATAAAGATGACAAATATAGATGTAAATCAAACATAAGAAAGAAAAAAATGGCGAAACCAGAGACAACACAGAGGGGATGAATCAATCGTTGATTCATTATAACCATTGCTATAGATATTAGGACTTCAGAAGCAGAGATGGTTCCACTGGCCGATTTACATGGAGTTTCCTCCACAGGAGACTCCCCTTAGAGGTCCTTTGTGATTGGTTGACACTGTGAAGAGCAGACAACACCTCACCTGGCCCCTGCACAGGTAATCTCACAGGTAACCTCCAACAGTACTCATTGTGTGTAGTTATCTTACCTCTTGGAGAACCAAACAGCTGAACAGATAAGAGCATGACTGATGAAACACAGGATCAGCCCCCTTAACCCAGAGGAGAGGGACTAAGGGAATGAGCATCATCTCCTCAGATGACAAAGATCCAGAATAACTCTTCTTCCTCCTCCGTCCCTCCAAGTCGGCCTGTCTGTGTCAGTCAGTCAGTCAGTCAGTCAGTCAGTCAGTGTCAATCAGTGTCAGTCAGTGTCAGTCAGTCAGTCAGTGTCAATCAGTGTCAATCAGTGTCAGTCAGTCAGTCAGTCAGTGTCAGTCAGTCAGTCAGTGTCAATCAGTGTCAGTCAGTGTCAGTCAGTCAGTCAGTGTCAGTCAGTCAGTCAGTGTCAGTCAGTGTCAGTCAGTCAGTCAGTGTCAGTCAGTCAGTCAGTGTCAGTCAGTCAGTCAGTGTCAGTCAGTCAGTCAGTCAGTCAGTCAGTGTCAGTCAGTCAGTCAGTGTCAATCAGTGTCAGTCAGTGTCAGTCAGTCAGTGTCAGTCAGTGTCAGTCAGTCAGTCAGTGTCAGTCAGTCAGTCAGTGTCAGTCAGTCAGTCAGTGTCAGTCAGTCAGTGTCAGTCAGTCAGTCAGTCAGTGAGTGTCAATCAGTGTCAGTCAGTGCCAGTCTGTGTCAGTCAGTCAGTCAGTGAGTGTCAATCAGTGTCAGTCAGTCAGTCAGTGAGTGTCAATCAGTGTCAGTCAGTCAGTCAGTGAGTGTCAATCAGTGTCAGTCAGTGCCAGTCTGTGTCAGTCAGTCAGTCAGTCAGTGTCAATCAGTGTCAGTCAGTCAGTCAGTCAGTGTCAATCAGTGTCAGTCAGTCAGTCTCAGTCAGTCAGTGTCAGTCAGTCAGTGAGTGTCAGTCAGTGTCAGTCAGTCAGTGTCAGTCAGTCAGTGTCAGTCAGTCAGTGAGTGTCAGTCAGTGTCAGTCAGTCAGTGTCAGTCAGTCAGTCAGTGAGTGTCAGTCAGTGTCAGTCAGTCAGTGTCAGTCAGTGTCAGTCAGTCAGTGTCAGTCAGTCAGTCAGTCCTTATCAGTCAGTCAGTCAGTCCTTATCAGTCAGTCAGTCAGTCCTTATCAGTCAGTGTGTCTGTCTGTGTCAGTCAGTCCGTCAGTGTCAGTCCGTCAGTGTCAGTCCGTCAGTGTCAGTCCGTCAGTGTCAGTCCGTCAGTGTCAGTCCGTCAGTGTCAGTCCGTCAGTGTCAGTCCGTCAGTGTCAGTCCGTCAGTGTCAGTCCGTCAGTGTCAGTCCGTCAGTGTCAGTCCGTCTGTGTCAGTCCGTCTGTGTCAGTCCGTCTGTGTCAGTCCGTCTGTGTCAGTCCGTCTGTGTCAGTCCGTCTGTGTCAGTCCGTCTGTGTCAGTCCGTCTGTGTCAGTCCGTCTGTGTCAGTCCGTCTGTGTCAGTCCGTCTGTGTCAGTCCGTCTGTGTCAGTCCGTCTGTGTCAGTCCGTCTGTGTCAGTCCGTCTGTGTCAGTCCGTCTGTGTCAGTCCGTCTGTGTCAGTCCGTCTGTGTCAGTCCGTCTGTGTCAGTCCGTCTGTGTCAGTCAGTCAGTCCTTATCAGTCAGTCCTTATCAGTCAGTGTGTCTGTCTGTGTCAGTCAGTCAGTGTGTGTGTGTCAGTCAGTCAGTGTGTCTGTGTGTCAGTCAGTCAGTGTGTCTGTGTGTCAGTCAGTCAGTGTGTCTGTGTGTCAGTCAGTCAGTGTGTCTGTGTGTCAGTCAGTCAGTCTGCTTCAGTCAGTCTGCTTCAGTCAGTCTGCTTCAGTCAGTCTGCTTCAGTCAGTCTGCTTCAGTCAGTCTGCTTCAGTCAGTCTGCTTCAGTCAGTCTGCTTCAGTCAGTCTGCTTCAGTCAGTCTGCTTCAGTCAGTCTGCTTCAGTCAGTCTGCTTCAGTCAGTCTGCTTCAGTCAGTCAGTCTACTCGTCCTCAGTGGTAACCAGGTGACTGAGGTAATGCAGTGTTGTATTGTGCTGCTAGGAAGAAAGCCTCTCAGTCTGTTATACAACACCTCTTCCTCCTGCAGAGAGATGGAGAAGAGGAGGAGGAAGAGGAGAAGGAGCTGCATCTCCTGTAGATAATGAAGTGGTGCAACAAAACAACTGCGTCCCACTGTCTCCCCTCGCTGCCATCAGAGCTGGTACCACTTCTTATCTTTGTACTTCAGCATCATCTGAGAAAGGGAAGGAAGTGAGAGAAGAGGATGAGACAGTATGCGACTCATAGACAACACCTGGGTTCAGGTAGTATTCATTTTCCTTTCAAATACTTGAGCCGTGCTCGATTTAGCCCAAAAGTGCAAAACCTGTCCATCAGCCACTCTAGGCAGGCTCAATCAAACAATTAAAGTATTTGGGGAAAAAATTAATACTAGCTGAATCCAGGTTTGCACCTCACAGATGACCTGGTAGAGCATTGGCCTTACATCATGAGCATGTTTAGAGAAGGAGTCAGCGCTGGCCATCATGGCTGCGGTTCTGTCCTCCAGCTCGCCCAGTTTCTGCCCCCTCTCGTCCAGGGCTATCCGGGCACGGGCCAGGTCCCCCACCACCCCAGAGGCTGCTCCCTTCATACCCTCCATGCCCTGGGGCCCAGGAATGTGCTGCGCCAGGCTACGAGATGCCTTACCCGCCGCAGTCTCACCAACTGTAGAGGACAGAGGGAGAGAAACCCAGATGTGCCACATCTTTATCGCTGTGTCCAATAACACTGCGTCATTAGTAATCATATGCCAAGCATATTGTACGTCATTATCTATGTCCAACTAAATCAGATGAGTCCTCAAAATGCTCTAGAATGTCAGTCACAGGTAAATAGAACACGGTTCTATAGCTACTGAAGGAGAGGTGTATTGTGGGAATGATACTCACACAGGTCTTCTCTATCCAGCGACTGAGCTCCTCCCCCAAACAGGCCCTTGAAGAAACCTCTATTAGGAGCTTCAGGTGTCTCTAACGGTGTAAACAGCTCTCCCATCATCTCCTAAAGATTCAGATTTAGCAGTATATGTCAAAAATAACTTCAGTATTTATCATACCCACAAACACAAAACGTGATATCTCTCTCTCTCACACACACGGCACAAACGCACACATACACAGGCTGGGCGATATGGCCAAGATATCATATCACAATATTATTATTCTTTTTATTTTTTTACAGTAACACATTACTGTATTTTATGATTTTTAATAATACAAGTTCTAAATAAGCTTTATGAATAGTGTGTGACTAGGATGGCAACATACATTCGAAGTGGTTTCAATGGGTCTTTCTCTATTTTGATTGTTTTTTATACTGTTCAATTCAACTTCAACCCAAAATCATTTTCTGCATTTTCATCAATTTCGGCACTCATTTGTTATCATTTCCACACTGTGCTACATAGGGCAGCATGATTATGGACAAAAATCTAGGCTCAATTGCGATTTCTTTGTGACCAAATATTGCGATTGGGCTTGAGATCAAAACACTTGGGTAAACTGTTGGAATCATGGAAATACAGACGTGCTCAAATGTGTTGGTACCTTTCCTGAAAAGAGATGAAATTAAAAGCTATTTTATCATGTATACTTGCATGCCTTTCGTATGTCATAGAATAAAGCAAAGAAGCTGTGAAAATAGATGAATTATTGCTTATTCTACAAAGATATTCTAAAATGGCCTGGAAACATTTGTTGGTACCCCTTGAAAATATAATAAATACTTGGATTATAGTGATATTTCAAACTAATAGTTTATTTAATTAGTATCACACGTCTCCAATCTTGTAATCAGTCATTCAGCCTATTTAAATGGAGAAAAGTAGTCACTGAGCTGTTTGGTATCTTTGTGTGTATCACACTGAACATGGACCAGAGAAAGCAAAGAAGAGATTTGTCTGAGGAGATCAGAAAGAAAATAAGACAAGCATGGTAAAGGTAAAGGCAACAAGACCATCATCAAGCAGCTTGATGTTGCTGTGACAACAGTTGCAAATATTATTAAGAAGTTTAAGGTCCATGGAACTGCAGCCAACCTCCCTGGGCGCGGCCGCAAGAGGAACATCGACCCCAGATTGAACAGAAGGATAGTGTGAATGGTAGAAAAAGAACCAGGGATAACTGCCAAAGAGATACAAGCTGAACTCCAGGGTGAAGGTACGTCAGTTTCTGATCGCACCATCCATCGCTTTTTGAGTGAAAGTGGGCTCCATGGAAGAGGACACAGGAGGACTTCACTTTTGAAAAAAAACAACAACAAAAAAGCCAGACTGGAATTTGCTAAAATGCATATTGACAAGACACAATCTTTCTGGGGAATGTCCTTTGGACAGATGAGTCAAAACTGGAGTTTTTTGGCATAAGCTCTATGTTCATAAATGAAATCTCTGCGAGGACGGGGGATTCAAAATAAAAATGTATAAAATATAGCACAAAACACACATCACGACGAGACAACACAACACTACATAAAGAGAGACCTAAGACAACATAGCAAGGCAGCAACACATGACAACACAGCATGGTAGCAACACAACATGACAGCAACACAACATGGTAGCAACACAACATGGTAGCAGCACCAAACATGGTACAAGCGTTATTGGGCACAGACAACAGCACAAAGGGCAAGAAGGTAGAGACAACAATAAATCACGCAAAGCAGCCACAACTGTCAGTAAGAGTCCACCCACACAGACAGCGTTGTGAAGAAGGCGCAGCAGCGCCTCTTCAATCTCAGGAGGCTGAAGAAACTCGGCTTGTCACTAAAAACACTCACAAACTTTTACAGATGTACAATCGAGAGCATCCTGTCGGGCTGTATCACCGCCTGGTACGGCAACTGCTCCGCCCACAACCGTAAGGCTCTCCAGAGGGTAGTGAGGTCTGCACAACGCATCACCGGGGGCAAACTACCTACCCTCCAGGACACCTACACCACCCGAAGTCACAGGAAGGCCATAAAGATCATCAAGGGCAACAACCACTCGAGCCACTGCCTGTTCACCCCGCTATCATCCAGAAGGCGAGGTCAGTACAGGTGCATCAAAGCTGGGACCGAGAGACTGAAAAAAAGCTTCTATCTCAAGGCCATCAGACTGTTAAACAGCCACCACTAACATTGAGTGGCTGCTGCCAACATTCTGACTCAAATCTCTAGCCACTTTAATAATTCAAAATTGGATGTAATAAATGTATAACTAGCCACTTTAAACAATGCCACTTTATATAATGTTTACATACCCTACATTACTCATCTCATATGTATATACTGTACTCTATACCATCTACTGCATCTTGCCTATGCCGTTCAGCCATCACTCATTCATATATTCTTATTCATTCCTTTACACTTGTGTGTATAAGGTAGTTGTTGTGAAATTGTTAGATATTACTGCATGGTCGGATCTAGAAGCACAGCCATTTCGCTACACTCGCATTAACATCTGCTAACCATGTGTATGTGACAAATAACATTTGATTTGATTTGAGTGTCCATGATTGAGTCTTTGAATGAAGAGATTGAGATAAAACTGTCCAGTTTGAGTGTTTGTTGCAGCTGGTTCCAGTCGCTAGCTGCAGCGAACTGAAAAGACGAGCGACTCAGGGATGTGTGTGCTTTGGGGACCTTAAACAGAATGTGACTGGCAGAATCGGTGTTGTATGTGGAGGATGAGGGCTGCAGGAAATATCTCAGATGGGGGGGAGTGAGGACTAAGAGGGTTTAGCTAGCGAGCCAGCTAACTAGCGATTAGCATTAACACCTTTTATTTTAGCCACAACTTGCTAAGGCACAGTAGCTGTTTGCTGACAGTAAGATACACAAACTAATATTGTAACTATAGAACGCTTGTGGATTTATATTAAGAAGCAAAGTGGCATCGTCGTCACCAACATCTTGTTGTTTCTGACCACGCAGACAGAGAGAACAGCAAGTGGTCGTGACTCCGGAGGCGGAGGGAGAAAAATGACTAGCAAGTAGCAAACAGAGTAAATTATAAAATCAGATGTTACACGTGCTGGAGTGACGCATCACATATAACAAACCAGACATTGAAATACCGTTATAGAAGTTAAAGTTTAAAAAAACTAAGCAGTATATAGTAAAATACAGTATACCGCCCAGCTTTAACACACACACACACAGAGACGCAGACACACCTGTAGATTGTCGCAGGTCTCCTGGCTGTATGTGATCCTCTGTATCTCAGTGGGGGAGGTGAGGTACAGAGCCTGGCCCAGGTTGGAGAAGCAGAAGGTCCGGGCTATCCTCATGTCTGTCAAGGGAAGGTAGTTTACATCCAGGAGTGGTCTGAGACTGGGTAGACTGGGAGAGAGAGAGAGACACAAACAGTATGAATGAAGTAGGCACTGTGTTGTATACCATAGAGGTCTGTGTGTAACTACAGTACCACAGACTGGGCCTTTCAGAGTAACTACAGTACCACAGACTGGGCCTTTCAGAGTATCTCAGAGTAACTACAGTACCACAGACTGGGCCTTTCAGAGTACCTCAGAGTAACTACAGTACCACAGACTGGGCCTTTCAGAGTACCTACAGTACCACAGACTGGGCCTTTCAGAGTAACTACAGTACCACAGACTGGGCCTTTCAGAGTATCTCAGAGTAACTACAGTACCACAGACTGGGCCTTTCAGAGTACCTCAGAGTAACTACAGTACCACAGACTGGGCCTTTCAGAGTACCTCAGAGTAACTACAGTACCACAGACTGGGCCTTTCAGAGTACCTCAGAGTCATGATGTGTCCATTAGCACAGAAGCAGGCGAGGCAGAGTCCAGCGGCCATCTGCACCACATCAGCTCTCAGCACAAAGGAGCTCTCTGTGATGTTGTGTTTGAAGAAGCAGGACTGGGAGGGCAGGCCCACCACCTTGGCCTGTTTCTCTGAACACACCACAGCGTACTGGCTGTCCTGACCCTCCTGGGTGGGGGGTGGGGAGGCCGGCCTGCGCCTCCTCGTCTTCTCCTCGTCTGGAGCGTTGGGCTCGGACCACGGCTCGTAGGAAGGGTGTAGGACTGCCCCAAGGGAGTCCAGGAAGGCCATAGTCAGGATACCTCCTTTTAGTCTAACCAGAGTACCTGGAGGACATAGAAAGAGACATGTTAAACCTCTTGCTTCATTACAAACACATTTATAAGGCCTTATACTGGGTCTCTCTCTCTCATTAATAATATATAGGTTTGCTGACAACCTTCAGTAAACATGCAGACGACTAGTGCTACCCGAACCACAGTTTGGGAACCACTGCTTTAATGCAAAGAAACTAATACATATTTGGAACATTTGTGAGAGTATGTGTCGCCGCAAACTATTCCTTCCAGTTCCATCCAGATTCAGCCACCACACTCAAGGTGGTGGTAATGCTTCTGCTGTCACAGAGACGGTTCAGTTTGTCCGAGACCTGAAATGTTGAATGGGCTCCACTGTGTCATTTATTGTTACTAAGGTTACCATGGCTTCCCTACGGGCCCTGGTCAAAAGTAGTACACTACATAGGGATTAGGGTTCAATTTGGGACTCAAACCTAACTCTTGTCAGCAATCACACTTACCACAGGAAGAGACTCCGACAGGTTGCTGCAGCCTCTGGTCCCCTGTAGGTGGCAGGCTGAGGGAGAGGACCAGGACAGTGCCCTGGGTAGTCCCCAACCACAGGCTGGGGCTGGGGCTGCTGTCTGTCTTCCTGGGGAAACTCTCACTGAAGTGGAAGGAGGAGATGGCTTCGCGGGACTCCCGCTCTATACTGGTCACACTGGAGCTCCTCGAGCGGCTGAACAAACTGTCTTTGGCATCTGGATGGTGAGGATGGTATAGAGAGAGGACAAATAGAGAGAGAGGAGAAGTGAGGGATAATATGAAAGTGGATGCTTTGATATAGTTGGAATAGGAAAGGAAAATAGGAGTGTTTAATAACCCAATGGAATGTTAGACCTGTGTACTTTCATGTAGACGCTCTGAAATTCAGGACAAGTCCTGCATTGTCTCATGAGCAAGTTAGTTATGCAGAGGTATATCCAAGCTAGAGAAAAAAACATCACATTTATTCACAATGCACACAAGGAGCAGCACACGAAACACACATCTTAAGAACTACAGTAGCACCAAATAAAGGAAATTCCAGAACAACCACATGGTGTTTCATCATTGAGAGATCACATGAGATCTGGTGTTAATTTAGTTTTCAAAACGACAAATAAATTCAGCACCTAATTCACCTACAGTAGGACCATGGGCATTTGGCCAAAGATGCATGTGTGTTCTCAATGTGAAACATCTAGAAAAAGCCATACCTTCCTTATGCAGTATGTAACTTAAGGAGACAGGAGGGGGCAATACTTCACCACATGTTTAGCAGTTTGAATAGCAGGGCAAACAAAACAAGGGAAAGAGAGAGATCTAGACAGTTGTCCAACTGAATGCATTCAACTGAAATGTGTCTTCCGGATTTAACCCAACCCCTCTGAAACAGAGAGGTGCAGAGGCTGGAGCCAACAGATCTGTCAGTCAGTCAGGGAGTTAGTGTCAAAAGTCAAAGTTCAAACCAGGGAACAGGAGGCCCCTGCAGCAGTGGTGGAGGTTAGTACCATAACCAGTTATCCCACTCCAGCCCATTTCAAATGGCACCCTATTCCCTATATAGTGTACTACGTTTGAGCAGAGCCCAATGTGGGCCCTGGTCAATTGTAGAACACTATATAGGGAATAGAGTGCCATTTCAGACACAGACTACATGACTGCTCCACTCACTGACGTCAGAGACCGAGAGAGTCCTATGAAGGTAGAGAAGGCTCCTGGACTCCTTGCCCTCCTTCATACAACAAAAGCACCTCTTATATGGGAGAAAGTGCTGCTGTAGCACCCTCTCCTCTGCTCATAGAGAGGGACGAGGCCAAACAGAGAGTACATGTGTCTCAGTTTACAAGATAACAGAATTTGAATTTCACACATTCAGTGACACGTCTTTCTTACAGGTTAGGCTACAATTAGCTTGGTGATACCAGCCTGATCGTGAGATAGCACACAATTCTGATGCACAATGGAGAACGTAGCTATTAGGCTGGTTCCACCAGGCTCGGGCTACACTCTCACAAACAAACATTGAAACTGTAAGGAAAGTTTGGTTTAATTAGGAAGTGGGAATAGAACAGCACCTGAAAGGTAAAAGGGCTACTATGGAATGTAATCAACACAAAGTTATAAGGGCTTACCCAGGCCTGTCTTTTGCTCTGTAGGTGAGCTAATTTTCTTTGACATCTTGGCTGCAATGAAAATAAATGAAAATAAATAAATTAAATAAAACATGCCCTCTTTACAAATTAATACTTTGGAATCAAGCAAAATTAATGTCAAATACAATGATCTCCATTAAAATGCTACTTGTTTTGATCACTTTCAGCAATTTGTGTCATCCGTCATTCATTAGCAAAAAGTTTGAGGAGACTGTAAAATTAGAATGTAGAATTAGACTGTAGAATTGGAATGTAGAATTAACATTAGAATGTAGAATTAGCATTAGAATGTAGAATTAGACTGTAGAATTAGAATGTAGAATTAGACTGTAGAATGTAGAATTAGCATTAGAATGTAGAATTAGCATTAGAATGTAGAATTAGCATTAGAATGTAAAATTAGCATTAGAATGTAGAATTAGCATTAGAATGTGGAATTAGCATTAGAATGTAGAATTAGCATTGCGACTCAAAGGCAGCCGGTCATTGAGTGCATCACGTACGCACCACGCACAAAGCAAGAGGTAGACAAGAAAAAGAGATTGATTATTGGTTATTTTTTCAAAAAATGACTGGGGAGGAGTGGGAGGGAAAATCATTAAAGTGAATAATCAAGTATCAAAGCCCTGTAATAAAAATATGTTTTTTTTAGTTGGTCAAACCGAATCTTGCGTTATTCTACTGATGAACATTCCCAATACCTCAATTTGTTAGAAATTAGTTAAGAGATGAATGGTCAGAGTTACTATACATTTGAACCAGTGAAAACATGCACCACTTTTAGATGAGTGATTTTTTTTTAAATAAAGTTTTTAGTGATCTTTATTTGACATTTGATTCCCTCTAGAGAGAACAGACTCAAAAGTGATTTTACTTTAGTGCAAAAAAGCATAATACATTTGGTCCTACGAGATACAAGTGGATACCCCTCTATCAATCATGCATTTGACAAAGTGCAGAGGATCACTTTAATAGACATCAGCAACCTTGTGATTGACAAAAACAACCCACAGATTGAGTATGTTTCTTCTCCATCACCTTCATTAGCACATGATGCATAGGTGGCCATGTTGGATTGGGGCACAACCTCTTGTTTATAAACCCAGTGAGGTCGGCCATCTTGGATTAGGGCATAGCCTTGGTTAGAAGCCCAGTGAAGTCGGTAAGAGACCATGTTGGATTAGGGCACAGCCTTGTTTAGAAACCCAGTGAGGTCGGCCATGTTGGATTAGGGCATAGCCTTGGTTAGAAGCCCAGTGAAGTCGGTGAGAGAGAGAAAGCAGTAGAGTTTATAACACTAGGATCATACACTACCAAAGTCATTGGCAACCGTCTTGGAAAAGCGCCTGCTTTTGGACTTCACTGTAAATGTGTTTTAAAAAGACAAAGGCAAATGTAAAATTGCATTGCATTTCCGACGGCCAGAAAGTTTGGGAAGAATGAAGCTCTGTAGATGTTGTTGATTTATCAATGTAATACAGTACCCATTTCTATAAACCTTTTCTGTTTGTGTTCATCGTCTGAATTGGTGGGTGTCATAGAGCCTGGTGACAACAACACTTCAGTGGACATCAACTCATTCAACACTCCTTGATACTGAAAAGCAGCTAAATGGATAAACATGTACATCCAAAATGTCCTTTTTGTACTTTCTCAACAAAAAGGTAGATTGCGTTTTGTATTATGCAGTAATGGAGAATTAAATGTTACCTGACGTTGGTGATTTGTTGCTTTTCTCCTCTGAAACGTTGTTTCCATCGCTGTTATCACTGAGAGCTGTGGAGAACAGACATGTCTTAGACCAATGTGATATTATCACAGAGATGTGGAGAACAGACATGTCTTAGACCAATGTGATATTATCACAGAGATGTGGAGAACAGACATGTCTTAGACCAATGTGATATTATCACAGAGATGTGGAGAACAGACATGTCTTAGACCAATGCGATATTATCACAGAGATGTGGAGAACAGACATGTCTTAGACCAATGTGAAATTATCACAGAGATGTGGAGAACAGACACAAAATAAACAGTGAGAAGAATCTGCCTTGATAGAAAAGGCAGATTGAAGAGAAAGAGAGAGGTGGAGAGAGAGAAAGAGAGAAGACAATAAAGATTGTAATAAACATGAAATGACTTACGGGAGTTTGAAGAATGATAGGTCTTTTTCATAGACGTATAAAATATAGAAAGGCGGGACATGCAAGACGTCACAGGCGGAATGTCTTTGTAAGACCATAGAGAGAGATCAACAGTAGAAAATAGGTGAGACAAAACAATGATAGTGAATCAGAAGAACAGAAAAAAGCAAAGTCACAGAGGCTAGCAACTGCATTCACTCCAATAGTACTGCAGATCAGTATGTATGTGTTTAAAAACAATACCACCGTTTTTGAGACTAATTAATAAAATAGAAATGAACTCATACATTTTTACGGTAAATCGAATTATGACAAGATGACTCGATTTGTGAGTGAATTGAAATTGTAGGCTTAGTTATCCACATTTGAGTCAAGGCATGACTGAAGAACACTATTGAACCCAGTCCTGCTGAGCCCCTGGAGGCTCACTAAGCCAAGGATGACATGAATGACCACAAAGAGAAACATGAGTGGTAGGATGGCAAGATAAAGGAAGAGCATAAGAGGAAGTATGGCAAGACAGAGAGAGATAGCGTGTATGGTGACAGAAATGACATGGCAGTCAGAAGCAACAACAAGCCCTACTCCAATGTGTTTGTGTACAGTGCTCCAAAATGTACATTTACTTTCGACCAGCTGAAACAAAAAGGCAGGGCACTCCAAACACGGCACAGACAGAGCCCAGTCATGATGAGCATGTTTCTCTGTGGCTTCTACAGTGTCACTGAACAGATGGACAGTCCACCAGTGATGCCTCCTGTTGAGAGACAAATGCTACTGCAGGGGGTGGGGCACTCAGGGGTGTGAAGCCAAACTGGCTGCCAAGTGTGTGAGGTAGGCTTGGGTGGTATACTGTATATAGAGTATACAGGGGGAATTTTGAAAAAAGGTTTTTCAATAAGTTTGAATATTTGTAGCTACTTTTTAAGTTAATACGGGCAGTCAACTTGTGCAATACCTTAGGAGATAAAGCAGATAGTGTTTTCCATTACACCTAGGACATTATTTTGCATTATGAAGTTTACTGTAGTTCCCCAGAACAGTTGAGCCAGTCACGTGTCTGTTTATAAATGGCCCAAATGGAGAAAGCAGAAGCTGCTGAGTCCATAGCATTCTATATCTATCAACGACTCTGTTGTGAGGTCATGAGGTTATTACACCTGTATGCAAATCACTACTAAATGTTTACTATCAAACATCTTATAATGGCTTACCGCCAGAAGTCAAAGAGCTATGAATGAGTTCTGTACAGCTGCCATTTTTTCTCTGTGCCCTTTTTCTTCCTTCTCTATTCTTCTCCCCTCTGCTCCGTGTACACATGCTGCTCTTCCTTCTCCCCTCTGCTCCGTGAACACATGCTGCTCTTCCTTCTCCCCTCTGCTCCGTGTACACATGCTGCTCTTCCTTCTCCCCTCTGCTCCGTGAACACATGCTGCTCTTCCTTCTCCCCTCTGCTCCGTGAACACATGCTGCTCTTCCTTCTCCCCTCTGCTCCGTGAACACATGCTGCTCTTCCTTCTCCCCTCTGCTCCGTGTACACATGCTGCTCTTCCTTCTCCCCTCTGCTCCGTGAACACATGCTGCTCTTCCTTCTCCCCTCTGCTCCGTGAACACATGCTGCTCTTCCTTCTCCCCTCTGCTCCGTGAACACATGCTGCTCTTCCTTCTCCCCTCTGCTCCGTGTACACATGCTGCTCTTCCTTCTCCCCTCTGCTCCGTGAACACATGCTGCTCTTCCTTCTCCCCTCTGCTCCGTGAACACATGCTGCTCTTCCTTCTCCCCTCTGCTCCGTGAACACATGCTGCTCTTCCTTCTCCCCTCTGCTCCGTGAACACATGCTGCTCTTCCTTCTCTATTCTTCTCCCCTCTGCTCCGCGAACACATGCTGCTCTTCCTTCTCTATTCTTCTCCCCTCTGCTCCGTGAACACATGTTGCTCTTCCTTCTCTATTCTTCTCCCCTCTGCTCCGTGAACACATGCTGCTCTTCCTTCTCTATTCTTCTCCCCTCTGCTCCGTGAACACATGCTGCTCTTCCTTCTCTATTCTTCTCCCCTCTGCTCCGTGAACACATGCTGCTCTTCCTTCTCTATTCTTCTCCCCTCTGCTCCGTGAACACATGCTGCTCTTCCTTTTCTATTCTTCTCCCCTCTGCTCCGTGAACACATGCTGCTCTTCCTTCTCTATTCTTCTCACCTCTGCTCCGTGAACACATGCTGCTCTTCCTTTTCTATTCTTCTCCCCTCTGCTCCGTGAACACATGCTGCTCTTCCTTTTCTATTCTTCTCCCCTCTGCTCCGTGAACACATGCTGCTCTTCCTTCTCTATTCTTCTCCCCTCTGCTCCGTGAACACATGCTGCTCTTCCTTCTCTATTCTTCTCCCCTCTGCTCCGTGAACACATGCTGCTCTTCCTTCTCTATTCTTCTCCCCTCTGCTCCGTGAACACATGCTGCTCTTCCTTCTCTATTCTTCTCCCCTCTGCTCCGTGAACACATGCTGCTCTTCCTTCTCTATTCTTCTCACCTCTGCTCCGTGAACACATGCTGCTCTTCCTTCAGCAAAGCATGCATCACATCTTCATTCATTTGCACCGTTTATCTCGTTCACTTTCGCTTGTAAATGTCTACACTCAATGAAAATGACATTTGGTAGTACTACTAGCTATGCTTGTATAACTTTATGAGCTGGACTTGCCTGTCTTTAAAATTTGTTTGCTTGCTTTCGCTCGTTAGCATTTATGCGATTTCTCTATTAGTTTGTGCTAATTTTATCAGCATTCTGGTAATAGAGGACCAATGGGCTTTTCTTGCATTTTTATCACCCCCTTGTGTGCTATGTCGGTAATATTGTAAATCCCGGGATGAGAGAAGGACTGTATGACGAAATGAAAATCTGATTACCGCCCGAGCCTAGTGTGAGGCCTGCTCCTCTAGCTAGCTTACTGGCTTTCATAGGTCAGGCATACACTGGACCATAGAGATCTACGTTATATACAGTAGATGTGTTCTCATTCTATACTCTGGACTATCAATACCTTTCAGTCCACACTACAACTCACTAGACAACACACAAATCACTTTCATGACACTATCAGGTAGGGGTTCTAGGGAACATACTTAAGTTGTTTTATCCTGCTCTGGCAGGGGGGAGACATTTAAATAAACACAAGGAAGATATTGTAGTCTTTTTGACACTACATTCTGTGTGAACATACTTCCTTTCATTTCTGGGAACATAGCTACATGCCTTGGCCTACTCAACTGAACATTAAGATGTGAAAGCATGCACCCTTCACCTCCAGATGGCTGTCGTGTCTTGCGAGGCGACCGAGGCTGTCTCTGGTAGGGGTCTGAGGGACTGTACAGTTCTGACGTGCTCATGTTCAGGAGGAGGCTCTTCTGAAGGTAGTCCACGACAGCCAGACCGCTGCTGTTGCCAAACACCACACTGTGGGAGGAAAAGAAAAGGTGAATCATTTTTACTGAACTCGGGTCACCTGCAGTTTTAGAAACAACATAAACTGTTTTAAGCCCTACAAACCAATAAAGCCTTCGGTGCAGTTACAGCAGGGCCTAAAATTAACACCCGCCACCTGCCAAATGCAGGTAGATTTTGGCATTTGTGGGTAAGATGTCTATTTCACCAGCCATGTTGCCTTGTGGTCAGGGCCCCACAGTGCGAGCATTTCACTCACATTTGTTAATTTTTAAAAAAATTGTCAAGTACGATCACATTTATAGTAAAATAAATGCTGCAATAGCTGTTTTCAAATGATTTCTGCCGTTTTGTTTCATAGCTGGTAAATTAATCGCACAACGTCAAAGAACTACAAATCCTATGTAGCCTAATTCCACCGCTCCCTGCAACACTGCCTGGCTGGGGGACGTGTATGGAGCGAGATCGCTGACAAAAGGTTGAACTTACATTTTGTTAGGATCATTAAAAAAATCCATTAGTACATTTTTAGTATTGTAAGAAAATGCGTGAAACACTAAACGTAGACGTTAAATTAGATTTGTAAACACCCTTTACTTCTCCCTTCAGATCTTTTTTATACATACAAACTTTTGTCAGTAATGTGGCATCTGCAACGGACATAAACCGAAAGTTGCTAGTCTATCAAGCAACTCTAACCCAGACGTTAGAGTTGCTTTGCAACTTCAGGTGTCATTTCCAAAATAAAAGTCTAGAGCTTGTTTTAGAACGGCATTCAATAACGACGTTATACAAGTAGATGGCGTAGTATAGGCTTGGGCCTTCAGCAAATGACTTGTGTGAGAATGATAAAGTCACAGAAGAGCCTTGTCTAGAATAACCGCCTGCGCTGCAAAATAGAAAGTAAATATGATTTAGGCCTATTCCGCTATCTAAATATACCATGCTGTTGTGTGTTATTTAATGGCCATATCATTTCAGAATTAATTTTTAGAGCCGCGTGGGGCTACTGTGGTGATCATGTAACCTAATGAATCACACTTTTCCCAGTATTTGGGAGCACGGACTGTAGGCCTTTTGACTGTTGTATTAGTGAATTCCACTCTGTATGGAGGCTTGTTATAGCCATTTACGTTGCACAACCCCATCACGTAGAGGCTATATCCATATTAATAAATGAGACAAATCTACATATTGGTTAAGTCTTGGCTATAACCTGTCCTGAGCAAACTAGCCAAGGGGTCCCAATGGTCAAGACTATCTATAGCCTATTCAAGGAGCGGCAAGTAGCCTAGTGGTTAGTGCGTTGGACTAGTAACCGAAAGGTTGCAAGATCGAATCCCCGAGCTGACAAGGTAAAAATCTGTTGTTCTGCCCCTGAACAAGGCAGTTAACCCAAGGCAGTTAACCAAAAAAATGTAAGGCCTATTTTGTATTTGGATAGGCCTAAATTAAACATTGAATTATGAAAGTGATAGGCTAAAGAACTTTGGAGAATTTAGATACATTTTGATACACACACCGATTTCAATAAACAAAATAATAAGATTGTTCTGTTCTCTTTGATTTAGTTCTTATTGCAACGCAGACAAATTACTGAATGGATGACATACTGAAGATTGAATGAAATGTTAAAATATGTTGGAATGACGAGTTGCACACATCATGCATGCTAGGCACTTTATTTGGCTAGTAGGCAAATAGGTCTGGAGACTACCTAAGACCACTGCAACAGAGTTATTGTAAAGTGTGGCAGGAAGCTTAGACTTAGCCGACGTTTAACCTCTTGTTCATTTCAAAGTCCATATGTTCATGACCCTGTTCATATAAATCATGTCAAATTATTTTACATTCATATTAACCTCTCCTACAGAATATGAAAGATTTTGAGTGATGAAATAAATATCAAAATATTCTATAAAAAATATGTTGAGTGGCGATGACTTCAGTGGTCATACATAATTAATAGATTCACCAAACAGCTATTATTATGATTCATTATTCCTGTTAGATACTACTGGTTATGATTCATTATTCCTGCTAGATACTACTGGTTACAATTCATTATTCCTGTTAGATACTACTGGTTACAATTCATTATTCCTGTTAGATACTACTGGTTATGATTCATTATTCCTGTTAGATACGACTGGTTATGATTCATTATTCCCGCTAGATACTACTGGTTACGATTCATTATTCCTGTTAGATACTTCTGGTTGTGAGTCATTATTCATTATTCCTGTTAGATACTACTGGTTATGATTCATTATTCCTGTTAGATACTACTGGTTATGATTCATTATTCCTGTTAGATACTACTGGTTATGATTCATTATTCCTGTTAGATACTACTGGTTATGATTCATTATTCCTGTTAGATACTACTGGTTATGATTCATTATTCCTGTTAGATACTACTGGTTATGATTCATTATTCCTGTTAGATACTACTGGTTATGATTCACTATTCCTGTTAGATACTACTGGTTATGATTGCAGGCAGACTCCAGAGAATGGGATGGTGCAATATTGAGTTATATTTTGATAAGGTGCGTGCATGAGGATGTCCACGTCACCCAGAGATATACCCATGCTGTAGAGATACAACTAGCAGAAAGAAACTTCACTGTAGGCATAATACAGCTCGTGCTATCTAGACATGCGCTGGTAAACAAATCCATTACATTAGCTACCTAAATGTGAAGTAAACTCAACAGAGGAGTTTGAGAGAATGGAGACTTAACTTGAAAACGTGCAAGGTGCCTCATTCCGGTTTCCCTTACTTCTACACAGACCGTTTGGTGTACGTTTTTTTGTTTGTTGGTGAGATGAAACTGCCAGAACTCTGAAAGGTATTATTGTACGTCAGAATTGCAACACTAGATTTGTCTAAAAGTCTAAAATGTTAGTCCGTAATCGTAACATGGTGTTTGTATGTTCACAGATTCAATTTCACGTTTACGTTTCACGCATGGCTTTTCTTATGATCCTAACAATTTCCGTATGGATTTTCTTACTATCCTATCACAACCTTTTGGCAGGTATCTCGCTCCATAGCTGTGCGCAGGTGAAGAGCTGAGTGAAAGATATATTTTTAGAAACGCTAGCGCAGGCATAACAGTTGGTCTAATTTACTTGAAACGAAAGTCTACTGAAGTGAGACTTTGTCCTTGTGTTTCTTGGCTAGTTACATTGTTTTGTTCACAAGCTAGGTCGTATTTCTATGTTTGAGTTTTCAACTGCTAGGAGAAGAGAAGCCAACGCCTCTATTAGTCAGAATCTCACAGGCACAAACATGACTAGAGTCGCGCTGCTGTGGTAAACTCACGTCCTTAAAGGGGCAGGTGAACATTTTTCTCTCACCTGTGATATTTTGGTTAATAAAAATGTAATTAAACAATATACCACATTACTTCTTACTAGTAATACATGTATTTTTTTTTAGAAACATTACAAAGCATGCTCATCCATTTTTTTGTGTGTTTTGTTGGTGTCATTTTAGCAGGGGAAAAAATATTTTGGCTGGTAAAACATCTGAGCAGCTGGTAGATTTGTTGTCCTGATTGACCAAAAAGTAAATTATATGCCCTGAGTTCCAGTATATTCCATTTGTCTGTGATCTCTGCTCGCTGCATGAATACAGCTGTAGGTGATGTGTCTCATGTACACCTTGACCATCAAGAGAGCAGACAGATGGACGGACGGACAGGCGGACTTACAGTCCGTCTGACGAGCTGACGGCCAGGCTGGTGATCTGCTGCGGCGGCTCCCCACTAACCCAGACCAGTTGAATGACCAGCTCCACCTGGTAACCAGGAGACTGCTTCAAAGGGGCGCTCCGGACCCTGCAGACACGACACACCAGACAACATGCAGTGAACAGTCCTTACTGTACCTAGATACACTGCTACACCATCACCTATTGTTCACTGTTTATAATGCATTTGTATGTGCATTAATCTTACATACAAATAGCCTACTTATCATTATCTTGTCTTTTCTTCATGGATGACACTTCTTGTAATAAAACAGAATACTAGAGTTTTGAAGTCTACAATAGAAAATGTCAATGCCTGGCAGGAGAAGAACATGCACTGTCTGGTGGTCCATACTTAAGGCATGGTACGTTATCTCTGGGCCGGTCATCAGAGGTGAAGGGCTGGGCCTCAGAGGGCTCTCCCTCCTGGGTGGGGCTGAAGGAGGAGGGGGGTACTGGGGTAGAAGGGGTGGGAGGATGGTCTCCTGCTGGGTCTGGAGAATCCACATCGTTCAGCTCACCCTGCATACGCACCTCCAATAGCTGAGGAGAGAGAGTAATAATACCTAGAAACAAAAAGCCTAATAGCCGGGGAACATGTGGAAAACCATAATAAAAGGCCAATAAAATTAGGATTGTATTTTTTAAATGATTTATCAATTTATCAATGCCAGAAAATAAGGAATTCCTGATTAGTCAGGTAAAAAACACATTGCTGGTATACACCCTCACGTCCCTGGTATACACCCTCACATTGCTGGTATACACCCTCACATCACTGGTACAGTATACACCTTCACATCGCTGGTACAGTATACACCCTCACATCGCTGGTACAGTATACACCCTCACATTGCTGGTATACAATACACTGAGTGTACAAAAAAATCAGGAACACCTTGCTAATATTGAGTGGTGCACCCCATACCCCCCACCCACCTTTGCCCTTAAAACAACCTTGATTCATTGGGGCATGGACTCTACAAGGTGTTGAAAGTGTTCCACAGGGATGTTGGCCCATGTTGACTCTAATGCTTCCCACAGTTGTGTCAAGTTGGCTCGATGTCCTTTGGGTGGTGGACCATTCTTGATACACACAGGAAACTGTTGAGCGTGAAAAACCCAGCAACGTTGCAGTTCTTGACAGAAACCGGTGCGCCTGACACCTACTACAATACCCCGTTCAAAGACACATCTTCACCCTCTGAATGACACACACACACAATCCATGTCTCAATTGTCTCAAGGCTTAAAAATCCATCTTTAACCTGTCTCCTCCCCTTCATCTACACTGATTGAAATGCATTTAACAGGTGACATCAATAAGGGCTCATAGCTTTCACCTGGTCAGTCTGTGTCATGGAAAGAGCAGGTGTTCATAATGTTTTGTATACTCAGTGTATAGTCAAAACACTGCATGGATACAACATCGAGAAACATCCTGGTGTGCAGTACCTATACTCAAAACACTGCATTGATATAATATCGAGAAACATCCTGGTGTGCAGTACCTATACTCAAAACACTGCATTGATATAATATCGAGAAACATCCTGGTGTGCAGTACCTATACTCAAAACACTGCATTGATATAATATCGAGAAACATCCTGGTGTGCAGTACCTATACTCAAAACACTGCATTGATATAATATCGAGAAACTGTTTACATTATAATACAGTACACATATTATACAAAACACTGCATAAACAGAATATTGAAACTGGTTGCTATGGTTACCTGCACCACCTCTGTGGTCATTTCCTGTTTGCTGAACCTATAGATGATGACGTGGGCGGAGACTCCGGCCACACACAGCATTCTGCTCTCTGCGCACCACGACAAAGTCTGGATGGCAAAGGGATCCTCATCCACTATCTCTGTGCTCGGCTTCTCCTCCTTACCGCCCTTCAGAGCCTTCTCAAACACCTTGGCAGTCTTCAGCTTGTACAGTACTTGGAGCATTACTAGGACAGAGGAAGGGGG
This sequence comes from Salvelinus fontinalis, assembly GCF_029448725.1. NCBI lineage: Eukaryota > Metazoa > Chordata > Actinopteri > Salmoniformes > Salmonidae > Salvelinus > Salvelinus fontinalis. The sequence goes on from NC_074680.1 coordinate 40,383,367, forward strand.
ACAATGGGGGTGGCAGTTAGTGTGGTTAAAAGCGTTAGGCCAGTAACTGAAAGGGTTGCTGTTTCAAATCCCAGAGCCAACTATGTGAAAAATCTGTCCATGTGCCCTTGAGCAATGCACTTAACCCTAATTATTCCTGTAAGTCGCTCTGGATAAGAGCATCTGCTAAATGAATCAAATGTAATGTTAACATACACTGCTCAAAAAAATAAAGGGAACACTAAAATAACACATCCTAGATCTGAATGAATGAACTATTCTTATTAAATACTTTTTTCTTTACATAGTTGAATGTGCTGACAACAATATCACACAAAAATGATCAATGGAAATCAAATGTATCAACCCATGGAGGTCTGGATTTGGAGTCACACTCAAAATTAAAGTGGAAAACCACACTACAGGCTGATCCAACTTTGATGTAATGTCCCTAAAACAAGTCAAAATGAGGCTCAGTAGTGTGTGTGGCCTACACCTGCCTGTATGACCTCCCTACAACGCCTGGGCATGCTCCTGATGAGGTGGCGGATGGTCTCCTGAGGGATCTCCTCCCAGACCTGGACTAAAGCATCCGCCAACTCCTGGACAGTCTGTGGTGCAACGTGGCGTTGGTGGATGGAGCGAGACATGATGTCCCAGATGTGCTCAATTGGATTCAGGTCTGGGGAACGGGCGGGCCAGTCCATAGCATCAATGCCTTCCTCTTGCAGGAACTGCTGACACACTCCAGCCACATGAGGTCTATCATTGTCTTGCATTAGGAGGAACCCAGGGCCAACCGCACCAGCATATGGTCTCACAAGGGGTCTGAGGATCTCATCTCGGTACCTAATGGCAGTCAGGCTACCTCTGGCGAGCCCATGGAGGGCTGTGCGGCCCCACAAAGAAATGCCACCCCACACCATGACTGACCCACCGCCAAACCGGTCATGCTGGAGGATGTTGCAGGCAGCAGAACGTTCTCCACGGCGTCTCCAGACTGTCACGTGTGCTCAGTGTGAACCTGCTTTCTTCTGTGAAGAGCACAGGGCGCCAGTGGCGAATTTGCCAATCTTGGTGTTCTCTGGCAAATGCCAAACGTCCTGCACGGTGTTGGGCTGTAAGCACAACCCCCGCCTGTGGACGTCGGGCTCAGTGTGCCTCATACCACCCTCATGGAGTCTGTTTCTGACCGTTTGAGCAGACACATGCACATTTGTGGCCTGCTGGAGGTCATTTTGCAGGGCTCTGGCAGTGCTCCTCCTGCTCTATCTTGCACAAAGGCGGAGGTAGTGGTCCTGCTGCTGGGTTGTTGCCCTCCTACGGCCTTCTCCACGTCTCCTGATGTACTGGCCTGTCTCCTGGAAGCGCCTCCATGCTCTAGACACTACGCTGACACAGCAAACCTTCTTGCCACAGCTCGCATTGATGTGCCATCCTGGATGAGCTACACTACCTGAGCCACTTGTGTGGGTTGTAGACTCCGTCTCATGCTACCACTAGAGTGAAAGCACCGCCAGCATTCAAAAGTGACCAAAACATCAGCCAGGAAGCATAGGAACTGAGAAGTGGTCTGTGGTCACCACCTGCAGAACCACTCCTTTATTGGGGGTGTCTTGCTAATTGCCTATAATTTCCACCTGTTGTCTATTCCATTTGCACAACAGCATGTGAAATGTATTGTCAATCAGTGTTGCTTCCTAAGTGGACAGTTTGATTTCACAGAAGTGTGATTGACTTGGAGTTACATTGTGTTGTTTAAGTGTTCCCTTTATTTTTTTGAGCAGTGTATATTATAATGAACTATGAGCATTGATCTACAGGTATCATTGGCTCTACATACTGTATACAAATGAATTACATTTCTTCGCAAAAGGGACGAACCGTTGTGTTATTCTTATTTCATCCAATTATATATCGAAGGAATCCAATTAAAAAGCATACTCACTTGCAGAAGCATCCCAAAACTTGATTGAGCCATCAGCATGTCTGTTCATTGCAAAGAAGGAAAATGGGATCAGCTTTGTTGGAAAACACATATCGTAAATACAGTGCCTTCGGAAAGTATTCGGACCGCTTGACTTTTTCCACATTGTTACGTTACAGCCTTATTCTTAAATTTATTAAATCCCCCCCTCCCCATCAATCGACACACAACACCCCATAATGACAAAGCAAAAATAGGTTTTTAGAAAATGTTGCTAATTTATTACAAATAAAAAACTGAAATATTACATTTACATAAGTATTCAGAACCTTAACTCAGTACTTTGTTGAAGCACCTTTGGCAGCGATTACACCCTAGAGTCTTCTTGGGTGTGATGCTACAAGCTTGGCACACCTATATTTGGGGAGTTTCTCCCATTCTTCTCTGTAGATCCTCTCAAGCTCTGTCAGGTTGGATGGGGAGCGTCGCTGCACAGCTATTTTCAGGTCTCTCCAGAGATGTTTGATCAGGTTTAAGTCTGGGCTCTGGCTGGGTCACTCAAGGACATTCAGAGACTTGTCCCGAAGCCACTCCTACGTTGTCTTGGCTGTGTGCTTAGGGTTGTTGTCCTGTTAGAAGGTGGACCTTTGCCCCAGTCTGAGGTCCTGAGTGCTCTGGAGCAGGTTTTCATCAAGGATCTCTCTGTACTTTGCTCCATTCATCTTTGCCTCGATCCTGACCAGTCTCCCAGTCCCTGCTGCTTCACCGTAAGGATGGTGCCAGGTTCCCTCCAGATGTGACGCTTGGCATTCAGGCCAAAGAATTCAACCTTTGTTTCATCAGACCAGAGAATCTTGTTTCTCATGGTCTGAGAGTCTTTAGGTGCCTTTTGGCAAACTCCAAGCGGGCTGTCATGTGACTTTTGCAGAGGATTGGCTTCCATTGGCCACTTTACATTAAAGGCCTGATTGGTGGCGTGCTGCAGAGATGGTTGTCCTTCTGGATAGAGGAATTCTAGAGCTCTGTCAGAATGACCAACAGGTTCTTGGTCACCTCCCTGACCAAGGCTCTTCTCCCCAGATTGCTCAGTTTAGCCGGGTGGTCAGTTCTAGGAAGAGAATTGGTGGTTCCAAACTTCTTCCATTTAAGAATTACGGAGGCCACTGTGTTCTTGGGGATCTTCAATGCGGCAGAAATGTTTTGGTACCCTTCCCCAGATCTGTGCCTCGACAGAATCCCGTCTCGGAGCTCTACAGACAATTCCTTCGACCTCATGGCTTGGTTTTTGTTCTGACATGCACGGTCAACTGTCAACAAACTTATATAGACAGAGGTGGGCTTTCCAAATCATATCTAATCAATTGAATGTACCACAGGTGGACTCCAATCAAGTTGTAGAAACACCTCAAGGATGATCAATGGAAACAGGATGCACCTGAGCCTAATTTTGAGTCTCATAGCAAAGGGTCTGAATACTTATGGAAATAAGGTATCTGCTCTTTATTTGTAATATATTTGCTAAAATTTCTAAAAACCTGTTTCGCTTTGTCAGTATGGGGCATTGTGTGTAGATTGCTGAGGATTTATTTTTAATTTAATCCATTTTAGAATAAGGCTGTAACGTAGCAAAATTTGGAAAAAGTCAAGGGGTCTGAATACTTTCCGAAGGCACTGTACATAATTGTAATACAGTTTATGTTAGGTAAGTGTTGTGCACACTTCGAAAGACTTACGTATAGAAGTGGATTATACGATTTCTATGGTTGTGTTTCAGCCTTCAGGTGTTCAGTAGGTACTCACCCAGTGACGATGATCTCAGGGTAGCTCAGTGTGCCTTGGCCCCAGTTACCACCACTTATAGGCCATTCCTGGAAATACAAAAAAGGCCTTTACTACACAACAATAACCGTGTGACCATATAGATACAATCAAAATATAGAACTACTTTACTGTAGAACATATTTTTAAGTGGGACACATTACCTTCTTACTGTAACCCTGTCTCTTTTGCCGGGAGCCCACAGAGTAAAGTGCAGGTATGAGTTCAGGAGGGCAGTCAGCAAAGTACTCCACGCACGTCACTGGAGACTCGTGGATCGACAGAGGGTACGGGTTCTCAAATATTGGGTACCTGCCAATCAAAAGGGGAAAAAGCTGTGGTTGTAAGATTCAGAAGATGACTTTATTGTCCAATAGAAACTTGTCTTCTGTTTTTATTCCAACCCCTCTACCCTACTAATGAAGTTAGCTAACAGCAGGACATCGTTCCATGTATTGTGCAAGCATAATGTAGCATTTTGTAACTACAAGACTCACCCAATTTGTTCAAGGTCGATGACAACTAAATCCTTTTCCAAGAGGACAACTACAGCATAAGGCTCCTGGAAATCTGTGAGGAAGCAGCAAAAAAGGTTTTAAAAAACAACAACATTCAACTGTCTTGATAAAAAATGTAAAATCCTTATGACAGTGTTAGATATGGAAGCATAAGCTGCCAAAATGTATCATTATCCAATTTGTATTTCAAACTGAATTTCCCATTAGGATATGGTGTTTCGGTAACAGTGCTATAATACTGTAACTTACCATTAGGATATGGTGTTTCACAGAGCGTGAGGAAGTCTACGATGGGATAGTCCATCTCCAGAACGGCAGTACTCTTCCCATGCATCACCGTCAGACAGGACCTCCTGCACCCCGTGTCATAGGACAGGCCTCCAGACATGACCACGAAGGCGTCCCTGGATATGAAATGAAGTCATTCATTCAATAAATGACCTAGACAGATCACATGGTCAAACCTTTATGGATGATTGTTTACTAGGACAATCCCTCACCCAACTCTAGTGGTTTTATACTCCACTTTGAGGATAGGTTTGCATGGTTCTGGCTTCTTTCCATCCTTGGGCTGCTTACCTGGAGGGGAATTTTGCAGAGAAAAAAACTCAACACATTAACATATTGTACCCATAGCCTATTATCTGACTAATTTGGGCATGCTTTCGTATGTTGTGCTGTTTCCATCCATCTTTGTCTTCCTGAGGCCATTGTTGTCTGTGTGTGCATCAGAACCTACCGTGTGGTGTGATGGTGATTGTAGGCTTGGCGGGGACACGTACGTTCCATGTGGTCAGAGTTCCATCTGAGTGGCTGCAGGTGAACTGTTTTCCCTCATGGTGCCAGGCTACTGAGTGGATGGCCTGGAGGAGGGGAGGATACTAAGGGTTGACATGGGTCTTCTTGCAGGATTGGGAGTGAAGTTCTAGAGTCAAGTGCAGAACAGAACGGGACAGGATCGACAGTCCACAGGAATGGGCAGCAGTACACAAATAATGAACTGAGTATTTTTTTTGGGGGGGGGGGGTGGTTAGAAATATGTAATGTGTGGAGCATTTCCTAAAAATAAAATACTGTGCAGGCCTATTACAGTTCATTCAAATCTATTTAAAAAAAATATGGTCATTTCTCCCCTTCCGTTGGCTCACTCTCGCTCCTCGATCGTTGTAGCCAGTCACTACTTTACAGATGCCAACGTACGTCAGTGAATCATGATTCCTTCAAGAGAGGAATTGCAACGTTTTGTTACAGCCAAGGACCCATCAATAACATTAAAGCCATTAAAAATAAAGAGCAATGTTGTAACAACACGTATTAGAGTTGTCTTTGGCATGAAGGAACCGAGTATGCGGCAGCGGTTTAATCAAATAACAACCGGAGAGCTTAATCAAATAACAACCGGAGAGCGGGACAAGCGCCCTGAAGCGGCATAGCTAGCTGTTCTAATATAAACAACGTTACCGTTTAGGCCTCGTTGTTCCTTCAAAATGCACACGAAGACAGTACCAGTCAAAAGTTTGAACACACCTACTCACAGGGGTTTTTCTTTATTTTTAATACTTTCTACATTGTAGAATAATAGTAGTAACACATATGGAATCATGTAGTAACCAAAAAAGTGTTAAATCAAAATATATTTTATAATTTATATTCTTCAAAGTAGCCACCCTTTGCCTTGATGACAGCTTTGCACACTCTTGGCATTCTCTCAACCAGCTTCATGAGGTAGTCACCTGGAATGCATTTCAATTAACAGGTGTGCCGTGTTAAAAGTTAATTTGTGGAATTTATTTTCTTCTTGATGCATTTGAGCTAATCAGTCGTGTTGTGACAAGGTAGGGGTGGTATACAGAAGATAGCCCTACTTGGTAAAACACCAAGCCCATATTATGGCAAGAACAGCTCAAATAAGCAGAGAGAAACGACAGTCCGTCCATTACTTTCAGACATGAAGGTCAGTCAAGGCTGGAAAATTCTAAGAACTTTGAAAGTTTCTTCAAGTGCAGTCTCAAAAACCATCAAACGCTATGATGAAACCGGCTCTCATGAGGACCGCCACAGGAAAGGAAGACCCAGAGTTACCTCTGCTGCAGAGGATAAGAGAGTTTAGAGTTTCAGAAATTGCAGCCGAAATAAATGCTTCACAGAGTTCAAGTAACAGACACATCTCAACATCAACTGTTCAGAGGAGACTGCGTGAATCAGGCCTTCATGGTCAAATTACTGCAAAGAAACCACTACTAAAGGACACCAATAAGAAGAAGAGACTTGCTTGGGCCAAGAAACATGAGCAATGGATATTAGACTGGTGGAAATCTGTCTTTTAGTCTGATGAGTCAAAATGTGAGATTTTTGTATCCAACCGCTGTGTCTTTGTGAGACGCAGAATAGGTGAACAGATGATCTCCGCATGTGTGGTTCCCACCGTGAAGCATGGAGGAGGAGGTGTGATGGTGCTTTGCTGTTGACACTGCACACTTAACCAGAATGGCTACCACAGCATTCTGCAGCGATCCGCCATCCCATCTGGTTTGCGCTTAGTGGGACTATCTTTTGTTTTTCAACAAGACAATGACCCAACTCCAGGCTGTGAAAGGGCGATTTGACCAAGGAGAGTGATGGAGTGCTGCATCAGTTGACCTGGCCTCCACAATCACCCAACCGCAGAGTGAAGGAAAAGTGAAGGACCGCAGAGTGAAGAAAAAGCAGCCAACAAGTGCTCAGCATATGTGGGAACTCATTCAAGACTGTTGGAAAATCATTCCAGGTGAAGCTGGTTGAGAGAATACCAAGCATGTGCAAAGCTGTCATCAAGGCAAAGGGTGGCTACCTCGAAGAATCTAAAATATATTTTTGATTTGTTTAACACTGTTTTGGTTACCACATGATTCCATATGTGTTATTTCATAGTTTTGTTGTCTTCTGTTATTCTACAATGTAGAAAATAGTAAAAAAATAAAGAAAAACCCTTGAATGAGTAGGTGTGTCCAAACTTTTGACTGGTACTGTACACAATTACACATGTCGATATCATGAGTTCATCTGACTCTGAGCAAGTAGAAGAGGCCTGCCTTCATTGCCAAAATCTGGTAATGTATTTGTTATCAGCTGTGTGTTCGGGGCAGGCTACTGTCTGGTGATTAGTGAGCAGCAGCCAAACGGAGCAGTTGCTATGGTTACTCACATGCAGAGCGTGGGACAGACAGACGAGCAGCTAACGGAGGAAGATATTTCTGCACATAAAAATCAGCACAGGAGGGGAGTGATTTTTATCGGGACAGGACAGGAAAGTTCCGGGGTTATAGAACTGTTGCGGGATCAGGACAGTACGGGACAATTGCTAACAGAACAAGTCCGGTATGAATTTTCACTCCCGTTTCAACCTGTAGTCCTTTAGCGGATACACAGAGAGAAGAAGAAACACAGTGTGTACTGAGTGAATATCCTGGAGGATAAAGATACACAGAGAGAAGAAGAAACACAGTGTGTACTGAGTGAATATCCTGGAGGATAAAGATACACAGAGAGAAGAAGAAACACAGTGTGTACTGAGTGAATATCCTGGGAATAAAGATACACAGAGAGAAGAAGAAACACAGTGTGTACTGAGTGAATATCCTGGAGGATAAAGATACACAGAGAGAAGAAGAAACACAGTGTGTACTGAGTGAATATCCTGGGAATAAAGATACACAGAGAGAAGAAGAAACACAGTGTGTACTGAGTGAATATCCTGGAGGATAAAGATACACAGAGAGAAGAAGAAACACAGTGTGTACTGAGTGAATATCCTGGGAATAAAGATACACAGTGTGTACTGAGTGAATATCCTGGAGGATAAAGATGTGCAGAGAGAAGAAGAAACACAGTGTGTACTGAGTGGCTGCTTCATAGCGGATCAGGGAAATAATAACAGCAAATTGTGATGTGGATCTCAAGACTTTCAGACAAGGAGATCTCTTAACACATTATTTTTCCAATAGAGTGTTACATAATCAGTCTGAATCCACAATAATATCCATTGCTTACAAATGCATTGATACATTTCCAATGTATACGCTGAATTGCAATGTTTTGCAGTGAAGATCGATAGAGTAATATGTCAAATCATGAACATAATTGTTCACCGTGTATTTAATTTCTAAATGCAAGTCCCCCTCTCCCCAGTCAGTCCCCACAGGAACCAACAGCCACAGAAAGAAGCCTTACCTCATCATGATTGTAGCGGTAGTCAGCTTTTTTGCATTTCAGATCCCACAACACCACGGTCCCACATTCAAATCCAATCAAAATCTGCCACAATAACAAGCAACATGATTATTTTCCTTTTTGAGAATTGGATTTTTAGAAGCATGTTGTAAATAATCAGCAATGTTCTGAAGCTTTGGAATGAATGAATAATTGATTGATTGATGGTTCTTTGGAAAGTTCCTACCTTTCCCTCATCCATGGGGTTATCACTGATGTGGACCACAGGCCCAGGGTGTGACTTGGAGGACCTGAGGGGGAACGGGGAGATGGAGGGAACAGCCTCACTCTTAACATTCTTGGCTTCTACTGTCTGTGTGAATCAAACAATGCAACATTCTTATATCCTTAACTTCTTCTTCCTGGTTTCTATACCAACTTCCCAAGCTGTCAAGGGCATAACACAGCAGAATAATAAACACTGTCTTTGACAGACTTCTAACGAAGACATTGAACATTTTTGTCATAAAGCAGACGCTCTTATCCAGAGAGACTTACAGTAGTGAGTCATTTAGCAGACACTCTTATCCAGAGAGACTTACAGTAGTGAGTCATTTAGCAGACAATCTTATCCAGAGAGACTTACAGTAATTAGTAATTTAGCAGACACTCTTATCCACAGAGACTTACAGTAGTGAGTCATTTAGCAGAAGCTCTTATCCAGAGAGACTTACAGTAATGAGTCATTTAGCAGACGCTCTTATCCAGAGAGACTTAGTGATGAGTCAGAGAGACTTAAAGTAGTGAGTCATTTAGCTGAAGCTCTTATCCAGAGAGACTTACAGTAGTGAGTCATTTAGCAGACAATCTTATCCAGAGAGACTTACAGTAGTGAGTCATTTAGCAGACAATCTTATCCACAGAGACTTACAGTAATGAGTCATTTAGCAGACAATCTTATCCAGAGAGACTTACAGTAGTGAGTCATTTAGCAGACACTCTTATCCAGAGAGACTTAGTGGTGAGTCAGAGAGACTTAAAGTAGTGAGTCATTTAGCAGACGCTCTTATCCAGAAAGACTTACAGTAGTGAGTCATTTAGCAGACGCTCTTATCCAGAGAGACTTACAGTAGTGAGTCATTTAGCAGACACTCTTATCCAGAGACTTACAGTAGTGAGTCATTTAGCAGACGCTCTTATCCAGAGACTTACAGTAGTGAGTCATTTAGCAGAAGCTCTTATCCAGAGAGACTTACGGTAGTGAGTCATTTAGCAGACGCTCTTATCCAGAGAGACTTACAGTAGTGAGTCACTTAGCAGACTCTTATCCAGAGAGACTTACAGTAGTGAGTCAGAGAGACTTACAGTAATGAGTCATTTAGCAGACGCTCTTATCCAGAGAGACTTACAGTAGTGAGTCATTTAGCAGACGCTCTTATCCAGAGACTTAAAGTAGTGAGTCATTTAGCAGACGCTCTTATCCAGAGAGACTTCCATTAGTGAGTGCATATATTTTTCATACTTTTTCTAACTTGTCCCCCACAGGAATCGAACCCACAACCCTGGCGTTGCAAGCGCCATGCTCTACCAACTGAGCCACACGGGACATAGGATGCATCCCAAATATTCTTTGTATATTGCACAAATTTTTACCAGAGCCCATAGGTACAGTAATGGGGTATTATTTGGGATGTACACATACTGTAGAAACCCAAGCAGATAAGGCAGACAGGCAGACTCACAGTTCGATGGCTTTGTTCCACATAATGACGTAGCCTGACAGTGTGAAGGACTCCACGTTGACGATGTGGATGTTTCCTTTCTCTGTGCCGATGTACAGCCATTTACTCTGGAAGGGCAGGTGACAAAACGTGATCCTGTAGGGTCAAAAAGGGAGATGAATCAATCAAGAGCTGCCTCTCAAATGACACCCTATTGTGTATATAGTGCATTACTTTTGACCAGGGATCATAAGGCTCTAGTCAAAAGTGGTGCACTACATGGGGAATAGGGTGCCATTTTGGATGCAGATATGATGATTATTTATTTATTTTATTAACTTTTTTTTCTCTCAAGTAGCCCTATTGAGACAGGGGCTCATTCCCCAATGGTGCCCAGAGTACAAACATTTTCTCACAAAAAGGAGAACATTTACATTACAAATAAAACAAGAATAAAAATAAGCACGAGGCACAATCGCAACACCACAATGAAGCTCAACACCACAATGAAGCTCAACACCACAATGAAGCTCAACACCACAATGAAGCTCAACACCACAATGAAGCTCAACACCACAATGAAGCTCAACATAACACCACTGTTTACATTATCCCTACGTACCTCTCCCGATTGAATTTGAGAGTGTGCAGGATAGCTGGCTGCTTCTGCCTCAGGTTCCACAGGTGAACGCTGTCATCAGCTAAGGCACTCACCAGCGCCCCCTGTTGACAGGGGTTATAATAGGGTTATAAGACCTCGACACATGTAATACTATAAGAAACAGCAGTAAACATGCTAACAGGACAGGTCAGAGATAGGGTGGATTAAGAGATAATCAGGTCCATAAAATAAAGAACCAAATACAGAGAGTCTTGCTTCCACAAAGCCTAGTGTTTAATCAATGTGTTCACTAAAAGCACATTTCAAACAGATGGTTAACAGTGAGACGATAAGACAGACCTATACGGAGAGGAACCTGGCTGAGGGATGGACAACGAAGGTTGAAGAGACAAGGCAAAGATACAATCCAGGACTTTCTCAATAGTATTTCCTCGACTCCATAATGTCTGGCTTTCTCCTCGATTCCTTCTCAAGACGCAGAAGAATCCTCCCCTCTGACGTTCTTCTCGAATGCGTTTTGAGAAGGAGGCGAGAACAAAGAGAGGACACAAGGAATCAAGTAAAGACTGTTGAGACAGAGCACAGGGGAGTGCGGGAGTGCTACTGGGGAGGGGGACCATAGAGTTGGATATAGGGTGAACAAAAATGCAAAGATGTGCTCTCTATCAACTTTACCAGTGGGACTCACCTCGTTGACCAGAAACTGAAGCTGGATTACAGCTGCACCACTGTCATGCTGACAGTAACACTCCACACCAGCACGGCCAAAACTAAACAGTTCAGTCAAGGAAGAGACCATAAAGATGGACATTATGTACATTTATCATCAGCAGACTTTGATTTGAATAGGCTAAACTGTATCAATCACACAAGGGGACATTGGATTTGTCCCCAGTAAGACACATACAGCATTGCACCAGGCCAGCAATAATGTAAATATTCCAAATACAATCCTTTCTGGCAGAGGCTCAAGTAAACCATGAGATTAATACAGATATACAGTGATTGACGTGAAGCATGGTAGGACAGTATCTGACTTGGCACATGTGGCAGGGATCCTCCTATGCTTACTGTCCATGTTGCATTCAACTTCAGCAATGAGTCTGTATGATCTCTTTTCCCTGAGTCCAAGAGTAAAGAGCTTTAAGAGACATTGGTAGAGCCGCACCCACCACCTTATCAAATGATCCCATCTACAGAATTTGGAAAGGCATTCACTTGTCTCCCGCCCTCAGCTTTCAAAACACTGACCGACTCTGCTCCACACAACAACTAAATCTATTCATATGCTCCAGTCGGCCTTCACCAGTTACGCTCCAGTCGGCCTTCACCAGTTACGCTCCAGTCGGCCTTCACCAGTTACGCTCCAGTCGGCCTTCACCAGTTACGCTCCAGTCGGCCTTCACCAGTTACGCTCCAGTCGGCCTTCACCAGTTACGCTCCAGTCGGCCTTCACCAGTTACGGTCCAGTCGGCTTTCACCAGTTACGGTCCAGTCGGCTTTAACCAGTTACGCTCCAGTCGGCCTTCACCAGTTACGGTCCAGTCGGCCTTCACCAGTTACGCTCCAGTCGGCCTTCACCAGTTACGGTCCAGTCGGCCTTCACCAGTTACGGTCCAGTCGGCCTTCACCAGTTACGGTCCAGTCGGCTTTAACCAGTTACGGTCCAGTCGGCCTTCACCAGTTACGGTCCAGTCGGCCTTCACCAGTTACGGTCCAGTCGGCCTTCACCAGTTACGGTCCAGTCGGCCTTCACCAGTTACGCTCCAGTCGGCCTTCACCAGTTACGGTCCAGTCGGCCTTCACCAGTTACGGTCCAGTCGGCCTTCACCAGTTACGGTCCAGTCGGCCTTCACCAGTTCCGGTCCAGTCGGCTTTAACCAGTTACGGTCCAGTCGGCCTTCACCAGTTACGGTCCAGTCGGCCTTCACCAGTTACGGTCCAGTCGGCCTTCACCAGTTACGGTCCAGTCGGCCTTCACCAGTTACGGTCCAGTCGGCTTTAACCAGTTGCGGTCCAGTCGGCTTTAACCAGTTACGGTCCAGTCGGCTTTAACCAGTTGCGGTCCAGTCGGCTTTAACCAGTTACGGTCCAGTCGGCCTTCACCAGTTACGGTCCAGTCGGCCTTCACCAGTTACGGTCCAGTCGGCTTTAACCAGTTACGGTCCAGTCGGCTTTAACCAGTTACGGTCCAGTCGGCCTTCACCAGTTACGGTCCTGTCGGCTTTAACCAGTTACGGTCCAGTCGGCTTTAACCAGTTACGGTCCTGTCGACCTTCACCACAATTGGCAACACGTTTGAGTTGGGGAGTTATAAATAAAAACCAGTGGACAATGAGTGTTATTTATTCATAACCATGCACCAGTCAGCATGGAAGCCAGGCAGGAAGCCAGGCAGGAAGCCAGGAATGCCTCCGTCTTCTTGACATTCTGTAGATGGGATCATTTAATAAGGTGGTGGGTGCTGCTCTACCAATGTCTCTTTTTGCAGGCAGCAGAGAGCTACTGTGGAGTCACCGCTCTTTCTCTGGCTGAATCCAAAATGGTCCCCTTTTCACTAGAAAGAAAGATGGAGACAGCGGATTTCACAGAACAGAATAATGATACCGTTCCAATGAGAGGAGGAGCAGGTGCCGTGTGACAGGTGGACAGCGAAATGAGTAAATGAGTGGAAGTAACATTACCTGGGTAAACAGTTAAACCTAAATACTCTGGAGTCACCAGAGGATAACATGTCTATACAACGAACACAGAAGAACAAGACCCCGGACAACACGTCAACTACTCTTCCGTCAACTGTTTTTGATCCTGTATTAGTCTTTACGGTTGTTAACTTGTTATCAAAGCTAATGAGCCAAATTATTTTATAGTCCGAATTAGTCCATTCTGAATATGTATACAACTCAACCTTGTTAAAAGATGGAGTTTCACTGCACCCAAAGAGATGTTGGACAAAGAGTAAGGCAACCTAAAAAGAAACATTAAATTCATAGACAGAGAGCCAGTCAAAAAGATGACAGCTGGCCCAACAGGCAGACCAGTAGGAACACAAAAGCACCCTGACTGCCAGCCTCAGCCTTACTGTACCTGGCAGTGAATATGATAAGCAAATGGAAAGCAGCAGATGGCAGACACGCTCAGAGATGAGGACTTATATGCATGCTAGTGCTACAGTATCCAGTTAGCTTGGATCTGACAGGCACACCACCAAAATAAGATCTGTATGTCTGAACAGGATTAACAAAGCTGTTATCAAACAACCTCTGAATGCCTTGGACAAACTAGGGTGGGGTTACATTACAGCCCAACATACTTCCATTAACCAGGTTGGCTCAACTGTGTGTGGGCATCACAATATCTTTTAATCAGAGGGCCATAACGTCACTTCATCAAATGGGGCGTGCTTATATTTGTCCTGTTTCACACAAGTCCCTGTTCAAGTGTGTGGTGTGAAATGGAAATGTGTTGTTCATATCCCACTCCCCCTGAGACACCCTCGGACAGTGGGGTCTATTAAGGTTAAGTGCCTTGCTCAAGAGAAGATTGACAGATTTCACCTAATCGGCTCAGGATTAGACCTCTAACCAGTAAGATATCTGCCGCCCTGATGACCAGTGGTAGAAAAAGTACACAATTGTCAGACTTGAGTAAAAAAAATTAAAAAAGATACCTTCATAGAAAATGACTCATGTAAAAGTGAATCACCCAGAAAAATACTAAAAGTCAAAAGAATATTGGGTTTTAAATATACTTAAGTATCAAAAGTAAAGGCCTCCAGAGTGGTGCTAGCGGTGCTAGCTGTGCCACTAGAGATTCTGTGTTCCGAGTCCAGGCTCTTTCGCAGCCGGCCGCGACCGGGAGACACATGGGACGGCGCACAATAGGCCCAGCATCTTCCGCGTTATGGGCAGGGTTTGGCCGGCAGGGATGTCCTTGTCCCATCGTGCACTAGCGACTCCTGTGGCGGGCCGGGCGCAGTGCACGCTGACATGGTCGCCAGGTGTACGGTGTTTCCTCCGACACATTGGTGCGGCTGGCTTCCAGGTTAAGTGGGCATTGTGTCAAGAAGCAGTGCGGCTTGGCTGTGTTGTGTCTCAGAGGACGCACGGCTCTCGACCTTCGCCTCTCCCGAGTCCGTACGGGAGTTGCAACGATGAGACAAGACTAACTACCAATTGGATACCACGAAATTGGGGAGAAAACGGGGTAAATAATAAACATTATAAAAATAGTATAAATCATTTAAAATTGCTTATAATAAGATCAGACGACACAATTTTCTTCTATTGTTTTTTATTTATTTACGGATAGTCAGGGGCGCACTACCACACGCAGACATAATTTACAAACAAAGCATTTGTTCAATGAGTAGTCCATATCAAAGGCAGTAGAGATGACCAGGGATGTTTTCTTGATAAGTGAGTGAACTGGACCACGTTCCTTGCTGCTAAGCATTGAAAATTACTTTCGGGTGTGAGGGACAATGCATGGAGTAAAAGTACATAATTTTATTTAGGAATGTAGTGAAGTAAAAGTAATACAAAATATGAATAGTAAAGTACAGATACCTAAACAAACTACTTAGTACTTTAGTACTTTAACGTATTTTTACTTAAGTCCTTTAAACCACTGCTGATTACAAACAAAACAGTGTGGAAATTCCTCATTGCTATTTTATGCACAGATATAAAGGGGTGTCATCTCTATTCTCTACACACAATACTTGTCATCAAGTGAGTGGTGTTAATTCTTCCAAGTCCAGAAGCACTTCATGTTGATTGTCTAGGCCCTAGTAGGCTAAACACTCAAGCTGGATGGACACTACACAACTTTCAAAATCCTAACATCATTGAGCCTCTCACATTAGAACAACCATCTTTCCTGTCGTTTTTTTGTGTGTGCGTTGCCAACGTAGTGGTTGGACAAACGATGTGGCACAGACTGTGGTCACACACACTACAAGATTCTTCACTTGGGCGTGAGGATTCTCATTACCATGCTGTCTTGCGAAAACCATGATGTGATTAGATTGTTACGTGGCTACGAGCTGTGGCTCAAAGCAGCCTCATAAACGTTCAGCCAGACATTCACGCTTGTCATACAGAGTTGAAATACCTAGTCAACATTCTGCATCTAATAACATTGCTTGTGAACTTCATAGCTGTAACGATGACATGTTGCCTTCGGTTAAAGGCAAGTACAAACGTGTACTAGTATTTCATTGCTCCTGCTCGAGTCAACACATTCTGGGTGACTCAAAACAACGTCATCGCACTGGCTTCTTCTCTGGCGAGCTGTCATTGGCTAAAAAAGAAGAAAAAAAAGCTCTCATTGGCTATTGCTGATCACCCTTCTCAAAACTTGTTGTTGTGCATCTCACAATACAAGACCATTGCAGATTGAGTGCCTAGAATATTGTGACGATTGGGCCTGCTCAAAGATGAGATCGGTAGCCCTCAGATTGTGTCTTTCACCCGCTCACATTAAACGAGCATCGGTGAAGCCGCTCGCCCCGAGTAGTCAACGACGTGGGAATTGTGTCTCCGATATCAAAAACGTGTCTGGGACAGCTAAATTGTGGCTAAAATCATGTAGTGTACACCCTGTTTATGAAGACTCCAGCTAACATAGCTGCTGCTTGTGCTGTTGACAAGAATATTTACTATTCATCACCTGGCAATCAACTTTGAACTAATGTGCTCCACTTCTCATGAAACCCAAAACACATTCTTGTAGAACGTCATGGCACAGGATGTTGAGTCACACGTAGCACCCTGGTCCCCATGATGGCATCAGCATCAGAGGCACTTAACTATTCTTAGTAGACAGACATGGGTTCAAATACTATTTGATCAAATTTCAAAATCTGCAATGATTGAGTTTGCCTGGCTTAATAGAGCGAATAGAATAGTCCTAAAACTGTAAACCCCACACACGTGGCACTCCGGGCAGGCTAGAGCAAACGCTAAAAGTTTTTGAAAGATTTGAGTATTTGAACCCAGGTCTGCTCAGTGAAACAGCACTACAGAGAGAGAAGGATGCTGACTGTTTGACACTTCCTCATCGGTAAACCACAGCAGTTGGCCTTGCAACATTTCATAACAGCAAGAGGGTTCATATCAGATGACAGTCATCATTTGGTATTTATTAGGATCCCTATTAGATGCTGCAAAAGCATCAGCTACTCTTCTTGGGGTCCACATGAAACATGACATATTGCACACCACAAAACATTATTAGTCAAGGACTGAAATACTGACATGTAACATATCACACGTAGCCTACAATATCTAGGTCTAATAAATAACGCAGTGCAAATTACAATACAAGAGATATATATGTCTGTGTCTCTTCACAGTCCCCGTTGTCAGTAAGGTGTCCTTTTATCTGTTTTTTTAAACTGGTTTTATTGCTAGCTTGAGTGACCTGGGGTGGCAGAGAGTTCCATTTAGTCATGGCTCTATTTAATAGTGTGTGGTTCCCAGCCTCTGTTCTGCGGACTGTGAAGAGACCTCTGGTTGCACCGATGAGTGTCCGAGCTGTGTGCCAACTGCTTGGACAGTTTGGTACCTTCAACACATCAATACCTCGCACAAAGACCAATAGCGATGCAGTCAATCTCTACTCAACTTTGAGCCAGGAGACTGACATGCATGTTACTGACACTTTCCCTCTGTGTACTGCGTGCTGCTTGGTTCTGGACCAACTGAAATTGACCTATGACTACACAGCTGGGCATTAGTCCAGGTGTGACAAAACTAGGGACTGTAGGTCTGTCTGCTCGACAGATGTCAAGAAGGCATAGCAACGCCCTATCGTGGCCAGACCTCTTCCCATTTTAGCAACCATTGAGTCTATATGTTCTGAACATGAAAGCTTGCTATCTAGGGTTACACCCAGCAGTTCAGTCTCCTCAACTTGCTCAATAACCACATTAATTCAATAATAAATCTAAACAAGGTATAGTGTTGAGCGAGTGATTAGTCCCCAAAATAATGCTTTTAGTTTTTGGAGATATTTAGCATCAGCCTATTGCTAGTTACCCATTCTAAAAGTGACTGGAGTGAATACAGCCTGTATAAGGTCATTAGTTAAACAGAAAACAATGGCCCTATCCGGCTACACCACACCACACCACACCACACTCAACTGAATTTGCATTAGAGAGGCTTCCATTAGCCAAAACCCTCTGTCCCAATCATATGAACATGTCTAAAAATGTGTGTTCTTTTGACAAACAATGCGTTTCAATATAAAACAGACCGCTTACAATATAAACACAACAAAAAGAGAACTCGCTCTTCTGCATTTTGATATTTGTGCAAGAATATCTCATGAATATTCACTCAAGCCATCACCTCAATTATAGGCCTGAACACCAAGTACTTATTAGCACTGAGTACTGGAGAGGATCGAGGATTTAAAGATAAGAAACAGCAATTAAAAAGAGTGAAACCAGTGATTGGACTGATTTTTAAAGAATGTACTACAAAAATATAGATTTTGTTAGACAATAGGTTAAATAAGCTTCCTCCAAACTACTGTATTAGTCAACCACTACTAAAGGTTTCCTATAATGGCCAAGAGCCATAGGAATACATGGATTAGATTAGTGGAAACATAGAGATAAAATAGAGATAAAACCAGTGTCGTAGTAGAGACAGATCTGGTAAAACATTTATAGTTTGTAGACAAGTTTACATCTGGCGAGCTGTGGCGGCATTTCACAACTCTGGGGCCATTGAGGGGGATCGATACTGCCGCTCTGATGAAAAATGGACCAATTGCCTTCAATGGCAGTAATCCCATTAGGTCGGCCGGCCAGTCGGCCACTATTAGAACATGGAGGTGTGTGTGTGTGTGTGTGTGTGTGATGCACAGGTTGAATCATAACCCACAGTCCCCACGGTTTATCTGCGTGGCAAGGGTTTAGAGTCATGAAATAAAGAAAAAAACATACATTATTCTTGTGCAATTCCTATACACCGAGTATACCAAACATTAGGAACGCCTTCCTAATGAGATGCACCCCCTCTTTTGCTCTCAGAACAGCCTCAATTTGTCAGGGCATGGGCTCTACAAGGAGTCTAAAGTGTTCCACAGGGATGCTGGCCCATGTTGACTCCAATGCTTCCCTCAGTTGTGTCAAGTTGGCTGGATGTCATTTGGGTGGTGGACCATTCTTGATACACACGGGTAACTTGAGTGTGGAAAAACCCAGCAACGTTGCCGTTCTTGACACAAACCGGTGCGCCAGGGGCCTGACACCTACTACTATACCCCGTTCAAAGGCACTTAAATCGTTTGTCTTGCCTATTCACCCTCTGAATGGCACACATACACAATCCATCTGTCATTAGTGCGTAGCATAAGCCTAAGCTTTAGGGACTAACTGTATGCTCACCAAATATTCGCCAATTGCCAAATACTTTTGGGAACTTGGGCAGAAAAAGTTCAAGTCAATCCACTGAGACAAAAAGGACAATGTCAGAGCTGAATTCAATAAGAGAAAGCTGCGAAATGTAGAGTTGAAAATAAAGAGAATGGAGGGCCAGAACAGTAGACTAAAGTTGAGGAAAGATTTGGTGAAGTGGTAAAAGAGGATGATAGCAGTGCAGCTGTGTTATCTGTGATGATTGTGATGCGCTATACTAATACTATACTATACTAATTCAACAGTCACAAGACGGGTACTTTAACATGGCACGTCAAAGGAACTGTAGGCTAGGCCTACTGCTTAGATGGGTTAAATGGAATAGTAGCCAAACTGAAATCTGGAAACTGACTGTAGGTCTATAATCGCTCACATAATTTAATATTAATTAAGCAGTTCTTGTCGTAAAATAATACACCAAATGTATATTTTGACTTGGGAACAGGAGTGGAGAAATATTATTTATTTATTTCAGCATCTTGAGAGAATGAATGCGTGGGTAGGGACCGTCTGTAAAGGTGCCATCTTTATCAGCTTAATAAAAGCTGATAATATCTCAACCACATAAAATATGCATCCAAGCCGAACAGAATTCTTATCAGAAACATGGGTCGTTTTAACAGCTTTAAAAATGTCCTTAAAACCAGTCAAACTGATGTAATCTGGAAATTTTGCACAGAAAATCGTTCCCTTCCGATGTTAACTAGATTGAAGCATTCAGTCTATTGATTTATGGCATTCTGGTGTGCAGGGGATTATTTAGTCTTCTAGGGCAACAAGTAATGACAGAAGACAAGCTGCATGTATCTAATTATAGACAAGTTGACTACAAATAGCCTACCAAAATGTCTGAAATTATAGAAGAATCATAGGCCTATCTAAAAAGGCTTGCCGGGTCTGCCGAGTGGCACAGCGGTCTAAGGCACTGCATCGCAGTGCTAGCTGTGCCACTAGAGATTATGGGTTCGAGTCAAGGCTCTGTCGCAGCCAGCCGCAACCGGGAGACCCATAGGACGGCGCACATTTGGCCCAGCATCATTAGGTTAGGGGAGTGTTAGGGGAGTGTTTGGCTGGCAAGGATGTCCTTGTCCCATTGCGCACTAGCAACTTCTGTGGCTGGCCGGGCGCAGTGCACGCTGACATGGTCGCCAGGTGTACGGCGTTTACTCCGACACATTGGTGCAGCTGGCTTCCAGTTTAAGTGGAAATTGTGTCAAGAAGCAGTGCGGCTTAGTTGGGTTGTGTTTCGGAGGACGCACGGCTCTCGACCTTCGCCTCTCTCGAGTCCGTACGGGAGTTGCAGCGATTAAACTGTAACTACCAATTGAATACCACGAAATTGGGGAGAAAAACAGGGTGTCGTGCAGCACATTTCTTTTCATTTGCAGGTTAGGGTCTGGTGCAGGCCTTAGATTTTTACTTTGTCACATATAGTCAGGCAGTTATTAGCAATTGCGTGCGGGTGAAAAAACAGCTGACATTATTATTTTATTTAACTAGGCAAGTCAGTTAAGAACAAATTCTTATTTACAATGACAGCCTACCGGGAAATAGTGCCTTGTTCAGCGGAAGAACAGATTTGTACCTTGTCAGCTCGGGGATTCGATCCAGCAACCTTTTGTTTACTGGCCCAACGCTCTAACCACTAGGCTCTAACCACTAGGCTACCCGCTGCCCCATTATTACTGTCTGTGTGGGTGTTCTTTAGGAAGTATAAAAGAAATAGAGCCCACACACTCATAAGCTCCACCACGTACCTTTATTAATAAACAAACAACCTTTAGATCCTGCAAGGATCTTCGGCAGGTCAACTTCTTTAGGAGTTGGCTTATAACCAAACAATAACGTCCTTAAAGGACTAGGATATGATTAGTAAAGCTTAAACCAAGTTTATTCACCCATTGGGTCATACAGCTTCCTCACTAAACCACATCTCTCCACCCTTATCAGTGCCTGCCAACATGTGATCATCTTTCCTTCACTCAGTACATTCCAAGCTTAATTGCCTCCACCATATACATTCCTCCTACAGATAACCATTCACTTCTGGTGTAGACCCTAGACTATAGCACTCAATATTTCAATAGGATACCTGATAATTAACACTATTCCAAGTTTAGGAGTCAGAACGCAGAATCCATAAGCATAGATTAAAAAATACTTTCTGAATGCACTATCTAATCACATTACCCCACAAAAACAGAAAATTGTGTGCAAATGTATTTTTTTTTTTTTTTTTTTAAACAGCAATACCTTATTTACATAAGTATGCAGACCCTTTTGATATGAGACTTTAAATTGAGGTCAGGTGCATCCTGTTTCCATTGATCAACCTTGAGATGTGGGGATCAGATCTGGGGAAGGGTACCAAAACATTTCTGCAGCATTAAAAGTCCCCAAGAACACAGTGGCCTCAATCATTCTTAAAGGGAAGTAGTTTGGAACCACCAAGACTCTTCCTAAAGCTAGCCCCCCGGACAAACTGAGCAATTGGGGGAGAAGGACCTTGGTCAGGTAGGTGATCAAGAACCCAATGGTCACTCTGACAGAGCTCCAGAGTTCCTCTGTGGCGATGGGAGAAACTTTCAGAAGGACAACCATCCTTGTAGCACTCCACCAATCAGGCCTTTATAGTAGAGTGGCCAGACGGACGCCACTCCTCAGTAAAAGGCACATGAAAGCCAGCTTGGAGTTCGCCACCTAAAGTACAAGATTCTCTGGTCTGATGAAACCAAGATTGAACTCTTTGGCCTGAATGCCAAGTGTCACGTCTGGAGGAAACTGGCACCATCCCTACGGTGAAGCATGGTGGAGGCAGCATCATGCTGTGGAGATGTTTTTCAGCGGCAGTGACTGGGAGACTAGTCAGAATCAAGGGAAAGATGAAAGGAGCAAAGTACAGAGAGATCCTTGATGAAAACCTGCTCCAGAGCACTCAGGACCTCAGACTGGGGCGAAGGTTCAGCTTCCAACAGGACAACGACCCTAAGCACACAGCAAAGACCACACAGGAGTGGCTTCGGGACAAGTCTCTGAACGTCCCTGAGTGGCCCAGCCAGAGCCCGGAATTGAACCCGATCGAGCATCACTGGAGAGACCTGAAAATAGCTGTGCAGCGACACTCCCCATCCAACCTGGCAGAGCTTGAGATGATCTGCAGAGAAGAATCGGAGAAACTCCCTAAATATAGGTGTGCCAAGCTCGGACTATCATACGCTGCCAAAGGTGCTTCAACAAAGTACTGAATAAAGTGTCTGAATATTTATGTAAATGTGATATCAGTTTTTTTTTTTTTTTGCAAGCATTTCTAAAAACATGTTTTTGCTTTGTCATTATGGGGTTTGTGTTTAGATTGATGGGGGGAAAAAAACAATTTAAATCAATTTTAGAAAAAGGGGTTACAACGTAACAATGTTGAAAAAGTTAAGGGCCTGAATACTTTCCGAATGCACTGTATATCACCCCATCCCTATAGAACACTGATATATGGTAGATCACCCATCCCTATAGAACACTGATATATGGTAGATCACCCATCCCTATAGAACACTGATATATGGTAGATCACCCATCCCTATAGAACACTGATATATGGTAGATCACCCATCCCTATAGAACACTGATATATGGTAGATCACCCATCCCTATAGAACACTGATATATGGTAGATCACCCATCCCTATAGAACACTGATATATGGTAGATCACCCATCCCTATAGAACACTGATATATGGTAGATCACCCATCCCTATAGATCACTGATATGGTAGATCACCCATCCCTATAGATCACTGATATATGGTAGATCACCCATCCTTATAGATCACTGATATATGGTAGATCACCCATCCCTATAGATCACTGATATATGGTCGATCACCCATCCCTATAGAACACTGATATATGGTAGATCACCCATTACTATAGATCACTGATATATGGTAGATCACCCATTACTATAGATCACTGATATATGGTAGATCACCCATCCTTATAGATCACTGATATATGGTAGATCACCCATCCCTATAGATCACTGATATATGGTCGATCACCCATCCCTATAGATCACTGATATATGGTAGATCACCATCTCTATAGATCACTGATATTATTATCATCATATTATTATTATTATTTAAGCAGGTAAGTCATTGGGGACACATATTTTACAATAATCACCAGACCAAGAAGGAACAATGAAATACACATTTTCTAAAGTACAGAGAACGACATGTTCTGGGAACGATGTAAACTGGTGCCATGCGTTTGCATGACCTTCAAAGTCATAAATTTACCCAAGCCGAGTTTAAAAGTCAACTGCCCCTTAGGGCTGGATTACAATTACCTCGTCAATTCATGCCCCCTTTTGCCTATCAACACGTGGTGGCGCTGTGTTTTCTGGGAAAAGACTGGGCGAGTTCGCTTTGCATGTCTCGGTGCCAAAGGCAGGTGGAGACCTCTCCTTAGGAGGACCAATGGACCGGTCAAAAATGTGCATACCCAGTCCACCCGGCGCACTGTGCAATGCAAAACGATCCCCAGACAACACGGTGTCTTTGGCAGTAGCTTGATGTGCAGTGCACATATGGATCGGGAAATTAAATAGCTACTCTCGTGAAAATGGCCATCCGTAAAGTTCTTCAACAATCAGATGGCCAGGATATTGATTACATCCAACACTACCGCAGGCTGTCAAACGTGAGACTGTGCCTGGTGCTGTTGGTGACAGTGAGTTGGTTACACTAGCTAGCAAGCTATATTATTTGATACCGCAAACAAGTAGCAAGGTGTTGTCGAACAAGTGTCTCATTAAACACATTCCAGACACTGGTTCTTGCTACCTTGGCATAACTGTGATTTGACAGAGAAATATCAGCT
Organism: Salvelinus fontinalis; assembly: GCF_029448725.1. Classification (NCBI taxonomy): domain Eukaryota; kingdom Metazoa; phylum Chordata; class Actinopteri; order Salmoniformes; family Salmonidae; genus Salvelinus; species Salvelinus fontinalis. The sequence continues at coordinate 40,407,456 of NC_074680.1, forward strand.
AGCTAACATTAGATAGGCTGCTAACCAGCTGCAGATAGCTATCCCCGAAGCTATTCTAACCAGCTGCAGATAGCTATTCCCCAAGCTATTCTAACCAGCTGCAGATAGCTATCCCCCAAGCTATTCTAACCAGCTGCAGATAGCTATCCCCCAAGCTATTCTAACCAGCTGCAGATAGCTATCGCCCTCAAGCTATGCTAACCAGCTGCAGATAGCTATCGCCCTCAAGCTATGCTAACCAGCTGCAGATAGCTATCGCCCTCAAGCTATGCTAACTACCAGCTGCAGATAGCTATCGCCCTCAAGCTATGCTAACTACCAGCTGCAGATAGCTATCGCCCTCAAGCTATGCTAACTACCAGCTTAAAGCTTGGCTAAACACAAGGTCAGCGCTGGTCAACTTACCAAGATTCAAATGTAGCTTATATACACACTGTGTGTACAAAACAGTAGGAAAATCTTCCTAATGTTGAGTTGCACCCCCTTTTGCCCTCAGAACAGCCTCAATTTGTCAGGGCTTTTGCCCTCAGAACAGCCTCAATTTGTCAGGGCTTTTGCCCTCAGAACAGCCTCAATTTGTCAGGGCTCTTGCCCTCAGAACAGCCTCAATTTGTCAGGGCTCTTGCCCTCAGAACAGCCTCAATTTGTCAGGGAATGGACTCTACAAGGTGTTGAAAGCGTTCCACAGGGATCCTGGCCAATGTTCACTCCAATGCTTCCCACAGTTGTGTCAAGTTGGCTGGATGTCCTTTGGGTGGAGGACCATTATTGATACACACAGGAAACTGTTGAGCATGAAAAACTCAGCAGCGTTGCAGTTCTTGACACAATCATACCGGTGCGCCTGGCACCTACTACCATACCCCATTCAAAGGCACTTAAATATTTTGTCTTGCCCCAATCACCCTCTGAATGGCACACATGCACAACCCATGTCTCAAGGCTTAAACATCATTCTTTAACCTGTCTTCTCCCTTTCATCTACACTGATTGAAGAGGATTTAACAAGTGACATCAATAAGGGATCATAGACTGAACAGGTAAATCCAGGTGAAAGCTATGTCATGGAAAGAGCAGGTGGTCTTAATGTTTTGTATAATAGAATAATATGCAATTTAGTAGAAGCTTTTATCCAAAGCGACAGAGTCATGCCTGCATTTTTGTATAATAACCCCGGGAATATAACCCACAATCCTTGTGTTGTAAGCGCCATGCCCTACCAAACGAGCTATACAACCTGCTAATATATAGCTATACAACTGAGCTATATATGCTCATATATATGCTCAGACATACAGATAGTAATAGTGTGTGATCCTCTATAACCACAATTTCCTCCATTAACTGTATATGATGATCTTACATAGAAGCCAATATAAGGTCATATCAACTCTACCAACATAGAATCTCCATTGAGCATGCTTTTAAGTCAAGGACTAAACCAAGACTTACGCTGTTGTCTGGGAAATTGGTCCTAAATCAATCATCTGTATTGCTTCGGCCACTGCACTGGGACTGTCAATATTGGCTGTTTAGTTTCCTTCCTATTAAAAGAGAAAAGGATACAGTCTCACAGCTCCGCTCTGAGTCCCGATGGCCAGAATTTTTTGCACAGGGTCAAAGGCCATGGAGGAGGGCTGGTAGGGGAACCCATGGCGCACAGTCTGGAGGAAAGAGGAAAACACAATCTGCATTAGCTAGCTGCTAGATTACATCCAGATCCACTCTTTTACAGACATAGTTAAGTACGGTTATGTCATCTCATGTTTTATATAACCAGGAAACTGTCCAACATTGAGAGGCATTAATCTTCGCCTAAATACCAACGATTTATGATCAGTTTAAATCAATATCTAGCTGAGTGTGTCACTTTTTCTCTGAACCAAAAAAGCCAAAGATTTCTAGTAAGGTAGCTATCTTGACAACAAGCTAAGTTCTCTCACTGTCAGATCACTGGACAGCTGCTGTAGTTTGTTAGCTAGCTAGCCAATGTCTGGATGACCTAGCTGTCTATTTATAATCCAGAGAAACTGGATTATTCAGATTTAATTATGGCTGGCTGTTGTGGACACTAACAGTCACTGGCCTGGCGTCATTTAGCTAACTAGTTAGGCAGCGGTGGGATGAAGCTATGGCAAATGGCAATATCAGAAACGGGGACCGTGGGAGGCAGTCAGTTGATTAGCAATACATTTCTCTGCTGGTTTGACAACTAGCAACACTAGTAGCTAACTAGATGGCTACCCCCCTAGCTACAAGATCTACACCAATGCAATATCAGCATAGACACAAATAACAAAAATACAAACTACTATTGCCACACAGATAACTGACGCCAACGTTTTAGAAATCACGCGCTGTTATCGTCAATGATTCCCAGCAAAACAATCGTCGCCGGCTTAGTTGACCGTAGCCCACCTTGCAGAGCTGGAAATGCTCCGATTGTAGCGTCTCTTGGATCACATCGTTTTGATTAGTTCCTGGTTGTGGAGATGCAGTGCCAGATGAAGAAGAAGCAGTCAAGCCGTCCAGCACTTTTCTGATATTGAACTTCTTCATTTTCCACCAATACAGACGAGGACAAAACACAAAAAATGGATCAACGAAGCCACCATAAATGTTATATAGCGGTAACAGTTACCTAGATAACGTAAGCTGCTCTAAAGACGCACACTTGGCTAATATCTTGTTTTGATTATATCGCATGTTACGGACGGTGTAGTCACCGCACTTTCCATAGCATCATTCACAAGTACACAGTTTATGAACATTAATGCATTGTCGAAAAATATTTGTTTTATCCATCGATACAATATCCAGTCGGAGTCGATCGTCGGATCTCCTGACGACAGCCACTATCAGCTAGCCAGCCCAGCTAACACGGAAACGCAGTGAACCGCAGTGACGAGTCTGCGCGGTAGAGGCAGCAACACGGATGTAGGCTACACATTGGAGCCAGTAAAGTAAAAATCTAAATAAATCTGTATTTTTGGAAACCTATGTTGGAAAACAATTATGAATCACTGAATAAGATAGTAACCTTCAACATTCGTCAATTGTGTTGTCCATCGAGCTTACTAGACAAAGTCACAAAGCGCTCATTCAAAGACAGTACAGTATGAAGAAAGCCTAAAACTGAAATCTACGATCACACTTGTAGGCGATGTCATGGCGACGTCGGATAAGTAGGCTCATGCGTACAAACATGTCATCGGGTCTAACGGTCGTCTCGCGCCGTACTGCGCATGTGCTGGCCGTCAAATCAAAAGCACACCTTCGATATAAAGTTGTTTTTGACGAAAATTGGTTGGTCACCTTTAGGAGGTTGGAGTAATAAAATGTTCAACTACTTCAGACATTGTTTCGAATCCAGGTTGTGACTTTAGGTTTCGAGAAAACTACGAAAGAATGTTTCATTTCTCTCAAACCCCAAACAACGTCCACGTCTGTTTGGTCTGTTTTGCGTTCCCGGAAGTCTTGCGATGTTGCAACTCTGGGTTTAGAAACTCTGTGGCCCATCATTAAAAATATCACAAAATCGCATACCATTGGCGTGCCACGGACCAGTTATACCATAAGTAAAGTGACAAATTCAGGCAGGATTTCTTGTCATGGTCCTTAAGTTATGAGCATAATTTTCCCCACACAGATATTATATATGGAATAATCGGGCCATATTGTATAAAAATACTGCTTTATTTTTAAAATATTGGTTCCGAAATAATATCCTATTGGTGAGCCAACTTGTAAATTCCGAGGGTCTTTTACTTAGTTATAAGGAATTCTTATCACTTTACAAGGTCCCTGTAACACCTAAAGATTTTGCAATTGTTTTAGATGCCATTCCCTCAGGTGTTGCTTTATTATTCAGGAACGTGTCAAGACCTGACCCTCAGGGAAAGGTTTGTTTTTCTTTTGGTCCAACAACAAAAGAGTTTAACAAGCCTTGTTTCAACAGGATGTTGGATGTATACCTAATTGAAATGGTTTAATTGATAATATCTGTTGGGAAAAAGTTTGGATGTACCTACATTCCTACTTATTAACAAAATTAAGGAAGTTTCTTTAAAAAATATTTATAAATATTATCCTGCCAACCACTATATGAAGAAGTAAAATAAAAATATAAATTATACTTTTTGTAATGACCACCCAGAAACAGTGTTGCATCTTTTTTAGCTTTGTATTCATGTAAGGAATCTGTAACAAGACATCAGTAGATATATAATTGAACACATTTATAAAGATTTTACACTAGTATGGAGAGATGTGCTGCTTGGATTCTATACTTATGATAGAAATAAGTTGAAACAATTTTATGATGTTCATTTCATCATTCTTTTGGCAAAATTTCATATTCACAAATGTAAATTTCGAAACAAATCACCACATTTTATTACCATGCAAAAAGAAAATGAACTATATTTTAAGACAATTAAATACTCTGCCAACAAAAAAGCTGTTAGAATTATAAGTGTATGTATGTCCCTTAAGGTCCTTGTGTCATGTGATATTGTACACCCTAGCCCCTCCCCTAGCCCCGCCCCAAGCCCAATTGTCCTTGGTATATTCTTTATATATGCTTGTGTTTCCCCAGGTACTTTTTGTATCGATTTGTTGTTAATAAAAATAAAAAAAAGTGTGTGTGAGGGGGGGGGGGATAAAAGTGACAAATTCCTACCACCTGGCTCTGTTGTGTCTGCATCTCATTACCAGAGGAGCATTTTACTGATGTTCAGAGACATGCAGTGGAAGAAAAAATATATTGTTGTTTCATTGTTATCGGCGTTGTTTTTTTTATAAGTATGAAACACTATTTAACATAAAAACAGACAATTACTCATGAGAGAATTCATTATATATTTTTTTCATTGGTCAAATATTGCTACTGGAGGTGGCTAATAGCTATTACCTATGAGTTCAGAGTGTAAAACAGATGGCCTGGTCCCCCTGTAGAGGACCGACAGAGTGTTTTAGGTCTGAGTGTATAGAAATCAGCACCATGGACAGTGACACATGGATCATGAGGGGTTCAGTGTAAAAAAGATAGCCTGGTCGCCTTGTAGATGTTCTTGCCAACTCCATTGCTAAAGCCAATGTTTGGCATGTGAGTGAGAAGGAGTTGGCATGATAGCACATACAGCCTGGCACTCAGGCTATGGAAAAGATACACTAGATGGCACAATTTACCAACATTGCTACCCAGCAGTCACTCTCACAGAAAAGGGACAATTGGTAATATCTATCAGAAATATTGAACACAGGGTTTTAATCTCTCTCCTCATCCTTACCCTTTCTCCTCATCCTTACCCCATCCCTCTCTCCTCATCCTTACCCTCTCTCCTACTGAGGACCGACAGAGTGTTTTAGGTCTGAGTGTATAGAAATCAGCACCATGGACAGTGACACATGGATCATGAGGGGTTTAGTGTTATGTTCTCTATGAATATCAAAACACTGAAATCTCAATATATTATGATCAGTGGTCGAAGAAGTACTAAATTGTCATACTTGAGTAAAAGTAAAGATACCTTAATTAATAGAAAATGACTCAAGTAAAAGTAAAAGTCACCCAGTAAAATACTACTTGAGTAAAAGTCTAAAGTATTTGGTTTTAAAAATACTTAAGTATCAAAAGTAAAAGTATAAATAATTTCAAATTCCTTTCATTAAGCAAACCAGACAGCACAATTTCATTGTATTTTTTATTGACGGATAGCCAGATGCACACTCCAACCCTCAGACATAATTTACAAACGAAGCATTTGTGTTGAGTGAGTCTGCCAGATCAGATGCATAGGGATGACCAGGGATGTTCTTTTGATAAGTGTGTGAATTGGACAATTTTCCTGTCAAAATGTAACAAGTACTTTTGGGTGTCAGGGAAAATGTATGGAGTACAAAGTACATTATTCTCTTTTGGAATGTAGTGAAGTAAAAGTAAAAGTTGCCAAAAATATAAATAGTAAAGTACAGATACCCCCCAAAAATACTATTTTTACTTAAGTAATTTACACCACTGATTATGGTTGCCTGGCTACACACACTCCTTGCTCTGGCCAAACACTATGCCACGCCCACAGACGTTAATTTCTTCTCTGCGTTGAGTCTGGATCTGAGTACTTCCCACGACTCTTCACCGAATGCGAACAGATTTGGGGCCTGATTGGTCCAGAAACCGATGGGTTGGGCCAGAGCCAGAGCACACTTGGGTAAAGCAGCAGTTTTAAAATTCGGGCATTGGTTTTGGTAATCTGATTGGTTAGAGATTATCCAATCGCTGATGACTTTGTTTTGTAGAACACCCCTCTTGCCCCTCGTCACCACAAACGACTTCAATGATGTCAGTGTCAGACTAAAGTATGTAACAAACGACAGAGCAGTTTCAGCTAAAGCCTATTGATTGGTGCACAGCATGCAGTACGAAAGAATAGCCAGATAACAGAAAGTGTGTCTGCTTCGTATTCCCAAGATAGTGCACTACCCTATGGGCCCTGGTCAATAGTAGGGCTGGGATGATACCAGTATTGCAGACCTTCAGTGGCAATTCAAAAAACAACATAAAGTAGTATCTGGTGCTAGCTACTACGCATGCTTCCCAATTCAATAAACAGTTTGGCTCATCAGAATTCTTTATAACATTGTAGCAGAAAAGGTCAATAGAATTAGTCCCCGAGAAAGAGTGAATGAAAAGAGGGGAATTGAAAAAGCGTTAGAACGGGTTGAATTTGTGGTGGGGATGGCACTGCTGTGGATAGTGGCCGTTTTACGGAAAGCTGCACCATCGAGAGCATCTTGACTGGCTGCATCACCCTTAGCATGGCAACTGCTTGGCATTGGACCGCAAGGCGCTATAGAGCGTGGTGCATACGGCCCAGTACATCATTGGAGCCAAGCTCACTGCCATCCAGGACCTTTATAGCCGGCGGTGTCAGAGGAAGGCCTAAAAATTGTCATAGACTCTAGCCACCCAAGTCATAGACTGTTCTCTCTGCTACCGCACAGTAGGCAGTACAGATGCACCAAGTTTGGGACCAACAGGATTCTGAACAGCTTCTACCTCCAAGCCGTAAGACTGCTAAATAGTTAGTGAAATAGTTAACCAAATAGCTACCCGGACTATCTGCATTGATCCTTTTTGTACTAACTCCTTTGACTCATCACATATGCTGCTACTGTTTATTATCTATCCTGTTGCCTAGTCACTTTATCCCTATCTATATGTCCTTTACATAATTACCTCAATTACCTTTTATCCATGCACATCGACTCGGGAAAGGGACTCCGTGTATATAACCTAGTTATCATTACTCATTGTGTATTTATTCTTCGTGTTATTATTTTTCTATTATTCTTTCTGCGTTGTTGGGAAGGGACCGTAAGTAAGCATTTCACTGTTAGTCTACACCTGTTATTTACGAAGCATGTGACAAATACAATTAGATTTGATTTGAATAAAGGGTCTTTAATTCAGAATGTCACATTTCTGAGCATATAATCAATAATGGAAAAGTTATTCATGTGGTATTAATGAGATATTATGTGTTTGTCCACAGTGTAACAGTATTTGGGGCAACATCTCAGCTTGATTCCTGAATCTAGGTCTCTCCTGTATCTAGGACGTAAATCCATATTTAGAAGTTGTGTTCCTTCTTCTCAGTCACTTTCCCTCAGGCACAATTAATTACCACAGGAGGTAAACTAAAAACGCAATGGATGACCATTATCATGACTGTCGTGCTGCACCAAACCTGGCCATGGTTAATATACAGTAATATACAGTATCAGCTATTAGGGTGCTGTCAGATTCACAGTTTTCAAGATGAAGTTAATCTGAACATATAGGTTCGGTTTCCTGGACACAGATTAAGCCCAGTCCTGGATTAAAAACATGCTTAGTGGGGCATCTTCATTGAAAGGGCTTTTTAGTCCAGGAGCAGGCTTAACCTTTGTCGGGAAACCAGCCAATATGTTATAGAGACAGAAACCTGAATGTGGCTGAGTGCTATAGAGTGTAGTCAGTGTATAGCACAGCAGCCCATAGCGTATATAGAACAGATCCCTAGACGCACAATGAAGAGTCTGAGGACACAGCAAAGTAAAACTACAGCATAGCAAAGAACAGATATGTGGTAAAAATAACCCGTCTCTAAATTACGACATGCCAGCAAATATAAGGGTCAAGGTTTCACTTTTATTTTTAAAGTAATATTCAATTAATAAACAACAAAATACAATGCGTGGGAAAAGAATCACTCCGAACTGGGAAATGAATGCAAGCAGACATACATAAGGCCTCCCGAGTGGGGCAGCGGCGTCACTACAGATCCGGGTTCGATACTTGGCTGTGTCAAGTATCGAAGTATCGACCGGAAGACCCATGAGGCGGCGCACTATTGGCCCAACGTCGTCCGGCTTAGGGAAGGGTTTGGCCGGCCAGGATGTCCTTGTCCCATTGCGCTCTTGCGGTTCTTATGGCGGGTCGGGCACAATGCACGCTGACACGGTCGCCAGGGGGACGGTGTTTCCTCTGACACATTTAAAATAATGATATACCCATTGATTCTTGAAGAGTATAACTTGTAAATTCCTCATGGGCTTAGTTCAAATGTCTTATTCCATTAGAACCCAAAACATAAACTTGTTTAAATCCATTATTTGTAAGAATTACACCACCGGTCAAAAGTTTTAGAACACCCACTCATTCAAGGGTTTTTCTTTATTTTTACTATTTTCTACATTGCAGAATAATAGTAAATATATCAAAACTATGAAATAACACATATAGAATCATGTAGTAACCAAAAAAGTGTTAAACAAATCAAAATATATTTTATATTTGAGATTCTTCAAATAGCCACCCTTTGCCTTGATGACAGCTTTGCACACGCTTAACATTCTCTCAACCAGCTTCATGAGGTAGTCACCTGGAATGCATTTCAATTAACAGGTGCCTTCATAAAAGTTAATTTGCGAATTTCTTTCCTTCTTAATGCATTTGAGCCAATCATTTGTGTTGTGTCAAGGTAGGGGGGTATACAGAAGATAGCCCTATTTGGTAAAAGACCAAGTCCATATTAAGACAAGAACAGCTCAAATAGCAAAGCGAAATGACAGTCCATCATTACTATAAGACATGAAGGTAAGTCAATACAGAACATTTCAAGAACTTTGAAAGTTTCTTCAAGTGCAGTCGCAAAAACCATCAAGCGCTATGATGGAACTGGCTCCCATGAGGACCGCCACAGGAATGGAAGACCCAGAGATACCTCTGCTGCAGAGGATAAGTTCATTCGACTTACCAGCCTCAGAAATTGCAGCCAAAATAAATGCTTCACAGAGTTCAAGTAACAGACACATCTCAACATCAAATTTTCAGAGGAGACTGTGTGAATCAGGCCTTCATGGTCGAATTCCTGCAAAGAAACCACTACTAAAGGACACCAATAAGAAGAAGAGACTATCTTGGGCCAAGAAACACAAGTAATAGACATTAGACCGGTGGAAATTTGTCCTTTGGTTTGGAGTCCAAATTTGAGATTTTTGGTTCCAACCGCTGTGTCTTTGTGAGACACGATATGGATGAATGGATGATCTCCGCATGTGTATTTCCCACCGTAAAGCATGGAGGAGGAGGTGTTATGGTGTGGGGATGCTTTGCTGGTGACACTGTCTGATTTATTTAGAATTCAAGGCACACAACCAGCATGGCTACCAAAGCATTCTGCAGTGATACATCATCCCATCTAGATTGCGCTTAGTGGGACTATAATTTGTTTTTCAACAGGACAATGACCCAACACACCTCCAGGCTTTGTAAGGGCTATTTTACCAAGAAGGAGAGTGGTGGAGTGCTGCATCAGATGACCTGGCCTCCACAATCCCCCAACCTCAACCAAATGGAGATGGTTTGGGATTAGTTGGACCACAGAGTGAAGGAAAAGCAGCCAACAAGTGCTCAGCATATGTGGGAACTCCTTCAAGACTGTTGGAAAAGCCTTCCAGGTCAAGCTGGTTGAGAGAATGCCAAGCTAAAAGTTATTTCCTCTATCTGTAATAGCGTGGCTGGGAAGTTCACTGAGTGAGTGTTTGACAATAACCTTGTCTTAGAGGTCTCCTCTATCTGGGGATGAAGTAGAATAATAATATCCAAGAGTTTCATAAGGATAGAATAGAATTCTAAAATGTTTGTATGTCAGTCAGTCTTATAAAAGCTATTACAGTTTATTTTATAAGACTGACTGACAGACAAACATTTGGAATTCTAGTCTATCCTCATGAAACTCTTGGATATCACAGTTTCACTTTTATGTTAGTCAGACAGCAAGATTGGGTCACTCATGTAAAACCTCTCAAGGATCTGACCTTTTTTTTCAATTTTTGCCTAAAATGACATACCCAAATCTAACTGCCCGTAGCTCAGGCCCTGAAGCAAGGATATGCATTTTCTTGGTGCCATTTGAAAGGAAACACTTTGAAGTTTGTGGAAATGTGAAAGGAATGTAGGAGAATATAACACATTAGATCTGGTAAAAGATTATACAAAGAAAAATAATGTTTGTATTTATTTTGTACCATCATCTTTGAAATACAAGACAAAGGCCATAATGTATTATTCCAGCCCAGGTGCAATTTAGATTTTGGCCACCAGATGGCAGCAGTGTATGTGCAAACTCTTAGACTGATCCAATGAACCATTCCATTTCTGTTCAAAATGTTGTATCAAGACTGCCCAAATGTGCCTAATATCTTAACTAATAACTTTCATGTTCAAAACTGTGCACTCTCCTCAAACAATGGCATGGTATTATTTCACTGTAATAGCTACTGTAAATTGGACAGTGCAGTTAGATTAACAAGAATTTAAGCTTTCTGCCAATATCAGATATGTCTATGTCCTGGGAAATGTTCTTGTTACTTTCAACCTCATGCTAATCGCATTAGCCTACTTTAGCCCAACCGTCCCGCAGGGGACCCATTTTATTGAAAGGGAAATAAAAAAAACAGCAGACACTAGGCCCTCCATGGAATGAGTTTGACACCTCTAGTATAAAGTGAGTATCACAGCCATAGAAATATAATAACTATTCTATTCATTATATTTCTATTGTCTCAGTCAGCCCTTTCATGGTGGTGTGCTGTAGCCAGGAGACTGTACACACTTAGAAAAAAAGGAGCTATCTAGAACCTAAAATGGTTATTCAGCTGTCCCCATAGGATAACTCTTTGAAGAACCCTTTTTGGTTAAAGGTAGAACCCTTTTGGTTCAAGGTAGAACTCTTCTGGGTTCCATGTAGAACCCTTACCACGGAGGGTTCTACATGGAACCCAAAGGGGTTCTAGGTGGAACCAAAACTGGTTCTCCCCGGAACCAAAAAGGGTTCTCCTGTTGGGTACAGCCGAAGAACCCTTTTGGAACAATTTTTTCTAAGAGTGTACTAGAATGTCTGTCACAGTGGGGTGCTGTAGCCAGGAGACTGTGTAGCAGGCTGTTTATCACAGTGGGGTGCTGTAGCCAGGAGACTGTGTAGCAGGCTGTATGTCACAGTGGGGTGCTGTAGCCAGGAGACTGTATAGCAGGCTGTATATCACAGTGGGGTGCTGTAGCCAGGAGACTGTGTAGCAGGCTGTATGTCACAGTGGGGTGCTGTAGCCATGAGACTGTATAGCAGGCTGTATGTCACAGTGGGGTGCTGTAGCCAGGAGACTGTGTAGCAGGCTGTATGTCACAGGGGGGTGCTGTAGCCAGGAGACTGTGTAGCAGGCTGTATGTCACAGTGGGGTGCTGTAGCCAGGAGACTGTATAGCAGGCTGTATGTCACAGTGGGGTGCTGTAGCCAGGAGACTGTGTAGCAGGCTGTATGTCACAGTGGGGTTCTGTAGCCAGGAGACTGTGTGGCAGGCTGTATGTCACAGTGGGGTGCTGTAGCCAGGAGACTGTATAGCAGGCTGTATGTCACAGTGGGGTGCTGTAGCCAGGAGACTGTATAGCAGGCTGTATGTCACAGTGGGGTGCTGTAGCCAGGAGACTGTGTAGCAGGCTGTATGTCACAGTGGGGTTGCTGTAGCCAGGAGACTGTGTGGCAGGCTGTATGTCACAGTGGGGTGCTGTAGCCAGGAGACTGTATAGCAGGCTGTATGTCACAGTGGGGTGCTGTAGCCAGGAGACTGTGTAGCAGGCTGTATGTCACAGTGGGGTGCTGTAGCCAGGAGACTGTATAGCAGGCTGTATGTCACAGTGGGGTGCTGTAGCCAGGAGACTGTGTAGCAGGCTGTATGTCACAGTGGGGTGCTGTAGCCAGGAGACTGTGTAGCAGGCTGTATGTCACAGTGGGGTGCTGTAGCCAGGAGACTGTGTAGCAGGCTGTATGTCACAGTGGGGTGCTGTAGCCAGGAGACTGTGTAGCAGGCTGTATGTCACAGGGGGGTGCTGTAGCCAGGAGACTGTGTAGCAAGCTGTATGTCACAGTGGGGTGCTGTAGCCAGGAGACTGTATAGCAGGCTGTATGTCACAGTGGGGTGCTGTAGCCAGGAGACTGTGTAGCAGGCTGTATGTCACAGTGGGGTGCTGTAGCCAGGAGACTGTGTGGCAGGCTGTATGTCACAGTGGGGTGCTGTAGCCAGGAGACTGTATAGCAGGCTGTATGTCACAGTGGGGTGCTGTAGCCAGGAGACTGTATAGCAGGCTGTATGTCACAGTGGGGTGCTGTAGCCAGGAGACTGTATAGCAGGCTGTATGTCACAGTGGGGTGCTGTAGCCAGGAGACTGTGTAGCAGGCTGTATGTCACATTGGGGTGTGTAGCCAGGAGACTGTGTAGCAGGCTGTATGTCACAGTGGGGTGCTGTAGCCAGGAGACTGTGTAGCAGGCTGTATGTCACAGGGGGGTGCTGTAGCCAGGAGACTGTGTAGCAGGCTGTATGTCACAGTGGGGTGCTGTAGCCAGGAGACTGTATAGCAGGCTGTATGTTACAGTGGGGTGCTGTAGCCAGGAGACTGTATAGCAGGCTGTATGTCACAGTGGGGTGCTGTAGCCAGGAGACTGTGTAGCAGGCTGTATGTTACAGTGGGGTGCTGTAGCCAGGAGACTGTGTAGCAGGCTGTATGTCCCGCTGGTCTGTTTATTACCCTGTTGATTGGACCAGTGGCTTTACCAGGTATATGAGCATAATCATCTCCACAGAGGTGTTTATTACAAACCCCACACAGACAACCTACCGCCCCATACCCATGTACTGTTGATGGAGTGTACTGAAAGGGTCTGAAATGAGAATGATATAAACTGACATTCCTGACACCTTATCCAGTGGGGAAAATTTGTTGAAATTAAATATTTCTGTACAGGTATGAGTTTTACCCAGCTGTCCCTCTCTGTTCAAGTCCCCATATAGCCCTCTGCCCTCTGAGTCCATTGTCTCCAGGGCGGTGCTAGCAGCATTTAAATGTTGTTTCTGACTGGCCCATGTTGATGCTGTCATTTTGATTGTCTCTGTTGGACAGCACTCTGTCTATCTGCAGCATGTGCTGCACTAGGAATGCTCCTGCCTCGTCAACATTGACATTGGCCTGAAAGTCAGACATAAGGGAACATGGTACAAGGAAAAAATTTACACTACTGTTCAAAAGTTTGGGGTCACAATTTTTTGTCCATTTTAAAATAACATCAAATTGATCAGAAATACAGTGACCCCAAACAGTGTAGACATTGTTAATGTTGTAAATGACTATTGTAGCTGGAAACGGCTGATTTTTAATGGAATATCTACATAGACAGAGTACAGAGGCCCATTATCAGCAACCATCACTCCTGTGTTCCAACGGCACGTTGTGTTAGCTAATCCAAGTTTATAATTTAAAAGTCTAATTGATCATTAGAAAACCAGTTTGCAATTATGTTAGCACAGCTGAAAACAGCTGTTCTGATTAAAGAAGCAATAAAACTGGCCTTCTTTAGACTAGTTGAGTATCTGGAGCATCCGCATTTGTGGCTTCGATTACAGGCTCAAAATGGCCAGAAACAAATAACTTTCTTCTGAAACTCGTCAGTCTATTCTTGTTCTGAGAAATTAAGTCAACTCCGTTCCTTGAAGCGCATGTGGACGTAACGCGAGACGAAGCTGGTTATTCCAACTCCTCGCTCTCCAATTACCACTTTAAACGTATACTCTGTGCATATACTAAACCCCCTGCCATGTTCAAATATTAACTGCAACATCAGGCGTGTTGTAGGCTCGTGATATAAACCAGAGAATGGCTCTACTTTCTTTTTGCTGCGTGTGACCAATACAGACAGGCGTCATGAATGAATGACTCGGTACACGTGTAAAAAAAAAAGAAAAAAAGATTGAATTTATTCTAACAAAACATATATCTTTCAGAATCTTAACGACCATGACTTTGTTCTGCACTGCTCTATTAATTACATGTTTTAAACAGAAAACCTTTTCAACTCTATGAAGCCATTTCTATCAAACAGCCTATTCATATTACTGATGATAATACCCATTGTTTATTACATTGTATATAGTGAGATCTTAACAATTGTGAAAAGTAAGAATAATGTTGTACAAACCCAACAGTCACAATAAACAACACATTTATAAATTGTTAAATAAACTTTACATAGTAATGCCTTTAGTAAACTAATCTGAATCGTTACCAAAAATAGGATGGATACTACATACAGTTCATTCACAAAACTAATGACATTCAATTGACATTCTATTACATTTTTGACAATCATATTATATTCTAAACTGGGTGGTTTAAGCCCTGAATGCTGATTGGCTGAAAGCTGTGGTATATCAGACCGTATACCACAGGTATGACAAAACATGTATTTTTACTCTTCTAATTAGGTTGGTAACCAGTTTATAATAGCAGCAATAAGGCTCCTCAGGGGTTTGTGGTATATGGCCAATATACCACGGCTAAGGGCTGTGTCCAGGCACTCCGAGCTGCGTCGTGCTAAAGAACAGCCCTTAGCCGTGGTATATTGGCCATATACCACAAACCCCTTCGGGCCTTATTGCTTAAATAGAAACTGTTGCAAGTATGGATTTAGAGGGCTGTTTATAAAATATACAAACTTGCAATTGAAATGAGAGACATAAAAAAAATATATATCTTGTGTAAATGGAAGCATACAGGATACATGGCACTTGAAAATCCTTCTGGTTTTGTTTGCTACATTCTTACAGTAGTTATTGTATCAGTATCATAAGTTCATTCTGACTTTATCTGATGAGGACAGAGGCGGTAAAAATCTTTGTTATTTTTTCAAAATATGATACACACTTGATATGAGCAAAACAACAAAACACATTAATCTAGAATATTTTACATTTACAGGCTATTGTTCTATTAGTAAACACAGACCTACACAGCGCATATATAATTTATACACATATTTGTGTGAACTACAGGTGGGATAGTCTGGTAGCATTATAATTGATAAACCATCTAATTTCAAGCGGTGGAAGTTTGCCTTCATGAAAACAAGCAACAAACACAATCATTATTGTAATACCTGATGATGTTGAAATGTACACTGTAGTGTGCCCTGAATAACTTCTACTTAAATGACTTGAATAGATAGGACTATCTTATCTTTTTGTTTTTCTAATAAGCACAAAGCCTACAGCAAGTTCGAAGCTTTTCATCTCTTGCATAAACATGGGAATGAATTTTGCGATGGTTAAATCCTTCAGTCTTTTCTCCATGATATTTACTATACAACAAAAATACCTTTTTAAAAGTGTGTCTTGTGTGTTTTTGCTCACTTTTTTCCATGTAAACACAAACACTTTTGCGCGTAGATTTCATGAGTCAACTAATATAGTCTTAACTTATTCAAGACATTGTTGCCATTTCTTACTGGTCACTGAATGGAACACAAACAAGATGCTACAAGTCATCAGCTACAAAATGGCTCTATATTATTCTACTATATCTACAGTACTCGTTCACAGAGTTGAGGAGCTTTCTTTGTAGTCCTTCAGAATGACGGAGGCGTAGTTCGGAGGGGTGCACAATATGGACTCGGACACGGGTGAGGTGTTGTGGAAAGGGCTCCCCATGCTCGCTGTATCACGGAACGGGGAGGGGGGCATCAGGGCCATAGAATCCTCCATGGCTGATTTGATCTGAACAACGTCGTCCTCTTCTTCTTCGTGAATCAGGCCGTTGTCATACATGTATCCATGAAGGAGGCCAAACTGTTCCTCCTCCACCTCTACCTCCTCCTCCTCAATCTCCTCCTCCTCCTCAATCTCCTCCTCAATCTCCTCCTCCTCTTCTATCTCTATGGTGGAGGTGGGTTCCTCGTCATCAAAGGGGCCAAGGTCTAGTTGCAGGGGCAGGATTGCATGCTGCTGGATGAGATGAGCCTGGTGGTACACAGGCCTGCCATGACTGCTCCCAGACCGGCCCCCAAAACCACCACCACCCCCACCAGCCATAGGGCCAGGGCCGGGCAGACTGATCATGTCCATATCATTGAGCTCAGGGATGATGAAATCACTGTTGTACTGTAACAGTAGGTGGTCAGTGATGACCCTCTGTTGGGGGATCACTCTGCTCTGTGGCAGGGGCATGTGCTCAACAGGGGGATAATATTCAACCACCTCATCCACCTCTTTCATCGGCCCACCGATGGAGGGCATTATCTGCCCGTGGGCCATCATGTGGGGACTAAGGGGAGGGTTGTATCTGACCAGGTCGCACTCATCCTCCTCGGCTACGTTGTACAGAGTTTTGGTGCTGAGGTCAGAGAACTCCATGGCCATGCTGCTGCCTGTGTTATGGTAGGTGTTAGTTAAGGGTCTGATGACAGCCATCTGATTGGAGCATCCTGCTTCCTGTCTCTTCACGTGCACAGACAGTCTGTGCCAATTGTGCTCCCCTTTTGGAGGATGATGTCTTGCACCTGGTTCAGACCATGACACAGACTTTCCATTAGAACTATAAACAGAATAAAGATGGCTGTTAGCTCTTTCACAGGAACTCAGAAAAGTGAAGACAACAACAGCATTTCTGGTTCATGTAAAAATACATTTTTTTTAAACGAACGTTAAAATCAGATCAATTCTATGTTGATAGGGACGTTTTGGGTTGAACTAAACCTTACTGAGGATTGTATATCTTTATTTATCTATTCAGATTAATGTATTTCCAATATACTATAAATCATTATGCTGTGTATCCTGATAGTACTCATAGGTATGCTGGTTTTCATTATATTCAGCAACAGATCAAATGTTAAGGTGTTTTTTAATTGAGCATTTGACCTGGATCTGGCATAATATACTCTCTCTGTGTCCCAAATGGCACCATATTCCTTACATAGTGCAATACCTTTGGGGCCTGGTCAAAAGTAGAGAACTAACCTACATAGGGTGTAGGGTGCCATGTGGGACAAAGAATCTGAGAGTTAATTACTGTAAGACAAAAATCAGCATCCCAGTGGTACCTCAGGAGAAAGGTCTGTACTCTCAAAGCGTCTCAGAGTACAAATTCTGATCTAGGATCAGGTCCCACCTGTCCGTGTAATCCTATTCATTATGATCTAAAAGGCTAAATCAACACTCCTCTGATACTCTTTGTGAATACGGACCCAGGATTACATCAACCTACTTCTCAGAGTTCTTCTTCCGTTTGAACATGTTGAGCAGGCTGTTGCTCCGGCAAGTGCCGTCGCCCACGTGCATGCGCACGGCATCCGAGGTGGTGAACGCGCTGCGCACGTTACGCTCCGGCTTGGCGAGGATGATGTACATCTTGGGCGAGAACATACAGCCCAACGCCACGGTGACGCTCAGGCTCACGGAGAACGACGTGGTGATGATCTTATAGTTGGAGCCGAAGTAGATGGGGACAAAAGCCAGCCAGATTATACAGGTGGTGTACATGGTGAAGGCAATGTACTTGGCCTCGTTGAAGTTGGCCGGGACGTTGCGCGTCTTGAAGGCGTAGTAGGTGCAGCTCAGGATGAGCAGGCCGTTGTAGCCCAGCGGCGCCACCATGCCCAGTGTACTGGTGTTGCAGATGAGGTACACCTCCCTGATGCTGGGGTAGGACTTGATGGGCATGGGCGGCTCCAGGATGATCAGAGTAACCTCCAGGGTGAGCTGGACACTGACCAGGAGGCCGGCGATCACCAGCTGATTATACAAAATAAGAAGAAGACAGGTTTTATATGCAGATTTTCAAGATCACAGACACACCAAAGATTTAAAAAATGATGCTCCTAAAATAACATTATATTCCTTGTAGTACTCTACTTTTGACCAGAGCCCTGAGCATGCCCTAGAGCCCTGAGCATCCCCTAGAGCCCTGAGCATGCCCTAGAGCCCTGAGCATGCCCTAGAGCCCTGAGCATGCCCTAGAGCCCTGAGCATGCCCTAGAGCCCTGAGCATGCCCTAGAGCCCTGAGCATACCCTAGAGCCCTGGGCATCCCCTAGAGCCCTGAGCATGCCCTAGAGCCCTGAGCATCCCCTAGAGCCCTGAGCATGCCCTAGAGCCCTGAGCATGCCCTAGAGCCCTAAGCATGCCCTAGAGCCCTGAGCATCCCCTAGAGCCCTGAGCATGCCCTAGAGCCCTGAGCATCCCCTAGAGCCCTGAGCATGCCCTAGAGCCCTCAGCATGCCCTAGAGCCCTGAGCATGCCCTAGAGCCCTGAGCATGCCCTAGAGCCCTGAGCATCCCCTAGAGCCCTGAGCATGCCATAGAGCCCTGAGCATGGCCTAGAGCCCTGAGCATCCCCTAGAGCCCTGAGCATGCCCTAGAGCCCTGAGCATCCCCTAGAGCCCTGAGCATCCCCTAGAGCCCTGAGCATGCCCTAGAGCCCTGAGCATGCCCTAGAGCCCTGAGCATCCCCTAGAGCCCTGAGCATCCCCTAGAGCCCTGAGCATCCCCTAGAGCCCTGAGCATGCCCTAGAGCCCTGAGCATCCCCTAGAGCCCTGAGCATGCCCTAGAGCCCTGAGCATGCCCTAGAGCCCTGAGCATGCCCTAGAGCCCTGAGCATGCCCTAGAGCCCTGAGCATCCCCTAGAGCCCTGAGCATGCCCTAGAGCCCTGAGCATGCCCTAGAGCCCTGAGCATCCCCTAGAGCCCTGAGCATCCCCTAGAGCCCTGAGCATCCCCTAGAGCCCTGAGCATCCCCTAGAGCCCTGAGCATGCCCTAGAGCCCTGAGCATCCCCTAGAGCCCTGAGCATCCCCTAGAGCCCTGAGCATCCCCTAGAGCCCTGAGCATGCCCTAGAGCCCTGAGCATGCCCTAGAGCCCTGAGCATGCCCCAGAGCCCTGAGCATCCCCTAGAGCCCTGAGCATGCCCTAGAGCCCTGAGCATCCCCTAGAGCCCTGAGCATCCCCTGGAACCCTGAGCATCCCCTAGAGCCCTGAGCATGCCCTAGAGCCCTGAGCATCCCCTAGAGCCCTGAGCATGCCCTAGAGCCCTGAGCATGCCCTAGAGCCCTGAGCATGCCCTAGAGCCCTGAGCATCCCCTAGAGCCCTGAGCATCCCCTAGAGCCCTGAGCATGCCCTAGAGCCCTGAGCATGCCCTAGAGCCCTGAGCATCCCCTAGAGCCCTGAGCATCCCCTAGAGCCCTGAGCATCCCCTAGAGCCCTGAGCATGCCCTAGAGCCCTGAGCATGCCCTAGAGCCCTGAGCATGCCCCAGAGCCCTGAGCATCCCCTAGAGCCCTGAGCATCCCCTAGAGCCCTGAGCATGCCCTGGAGCCCTGAGCATCCCCTAGAGCCCTGAGCATGCCCTAGAGCCCTGAGCATGCCCTAGAGCCCTGAGCATGCCCTAGAGCCCTGAGAAGGCCCTAGAGCCCTGAGCATGCCCTAGAGCCCTGAGCATGCCCTAGAGCCCTGAGCATGCCCCAGAGCCCTGAGCATGCCCCAGAGCCCTGAGCATGCCCTAGAGCCCTGAGAAGGCCCTAGAGCCCTGAGCATGCCCTAGAGCCCTGAGAAGGCCCTAGAGCCCTGAGAAGGCCTTGGTCAAAAGTAGTACACTGTGTAGGGAATATGGTGCCATTTCGAACGCATCCAAAATCAAAACCAAACAGATTAATACAAATAAAGAGACTAAGGAATAAGTCTATATGATCACCTGGGCCCAGGCGCTCATAAACCGTGGCTTCCTGGTACAGATCTTCTTCTTGCTGCCTGCCAGGATGCGTGCGATGCGGTTGGTCTTGGTGACTAACGCTGAGTAGCACATGGTGGCTGAGAGGCCCACCAGGAGGCGCTGCAGGTAGCAGGAGGTCACAGTGGGTCGGGCGATCAGGGTGAAGGGGCAGATGTAGCCCAGGAAGATGCCGGCCAGGATGATGTAGCAGAGCTCACGGCTGGAGGACTTGACCACGGGCGTGTCTCGAAACAGGACGAAGATGAAAGTGACGAAGGAGGTGACTAGGATGCCCAGGCAGGCAAACACCACCTGGACGATGGACTCTGGGTTCCCCCACTCCAGGTACCGCAAGGTGATGGGCTCACAACCTGGGGAGAAGACACAGATAAAGAGAAAATGTGTGAGACCTTTCTCTGAAGAGGTTTCACTAGAAACAAAGGACAAAGGCTATAATGTAATAAGCTAATGGGTTGATTAGTTGATTTAACCTAGGTCCTAGTCCAATATCTTTCCTAGTATGTCTTACCTGACACTCCTTAATAATTAAATATTAGGAAAATGACCCAAAATCACAAAGGTAGAAACCAATAGTGTGTCGAAATTAGAATGCTGCCCAGTTGCCCAGAATGATGCCCAGAATAATATTCATTAAACAAGGGTAGCCTATAGAATTTTACTTTCACCAAATCAACCATCAAAGAGCCTGTGTGACCGCTGCCTCCAGTTTGAAAACACACCAAGAATTAAAGTAGGTTTTCAGCTCAACTATAAATAAACCCCTTCTCTACTTAGGGAGGGCCAGTGCACAGCACAGCTAGCCATGGGGAGGGGAGGAAGAGACAGGCTGGAGTACAGAGCATAACCATGGGAGGGAAGAGGGATGGGGGAAGGACATGACTGCAGCAGGACTCATTAAATCACTGCAACATACCACTGGTCCAAGCATCCAACATCACAACAGTATGCATTCACAGACAAACCTAACTGACGCCAAATATTTCACTGACCAATTTTATATCGACATCAAACTGCAAAAACAAAATAATCACAAAAAGTCATTAAGTATTTTTTGTTATGATAGTTAAAATAAAATCTAAACAAAACATTTATTTTCACAAAGTTGTTGACAATTATTTTTGGGTCAGTCTTGTCGTTTCATGTCTAATGCCTCTGGCGTAAAAGTAAGAAATGTGAATGAATTTAAAGGAGCTCATCTGAAGCGTTTGAAGAGCTTGAAAGCCCTTTGAAAGTAGAACGGGTAAGCAGCGACAGCAAGAGAGAAGTAGGGCTATCTGCAACACGTTGAACATGATTAATGGTGCTCTGGCCCCATGGGGACACCTTTGAAAATAGGACAGCAGTGTAGGACAGGTGGGTGATATAGTGCTGCTACTAACCATTATGGATGAATCAACTCTGTTGTGCTGAAATTAAGTGTTGTCCTGTGAAGGTTTTAGGGAACTGAACGTGAAAAGAAGTGCGTAATACCCCTGGGGGAATGGAGCTTCCCCTGTGAATAAGATATCTGCTCGGATCTCGAAAATATTATGCTATTATACAGCTGAACAGAAAGGCAGAGCGAAACACGTGAGCAAGGAACTCCATCTAAATACTGCAAATAGCCAATACGCTGTAGGCCTACTATAACGTCAGGTAATAATACACAAGATATATACAATGGTAGAAGATAAGATATGTCTTAGAATGATGTACTGTAACCAGGTGTATTTTGGCCATCATTAGCTGTGTTGCTGTAGGCACCTCTACAAAGACAAGAAAAGCTGAAACCAAACAGCATACCCTCCTAACAAAAACAACAGCATGATGGCACTGTTTTGTACTCTTTCGTTTGTTCCCATTTAGTCACAATTCTGTAGATATGGAAGAGGGAATGGCTGTACCTTCCAGTTCGGGGTCCGGCCACCAGCCCAGCTCGCAGGTCCTGCAGGTGAACTCATCCTGGACGATCTCGTTGTCTTTACAGGGCGTACAGATCCAGCAACAGCTCACCTCTCCCTTCCTGATCACCTGTATCCATCAAACACATTGAGTGATTGTATGTATGAGATCATTAAAAACACCTTCAGACAGGATGAGATAACACTGTCAGTGTAGCCGCTCTACTTACTGCATTAACTCATACAGTCGCTCCCAGTTCCCTCACTAGTCCCTACCCCTTCCCCTTCCCAATGACCGTTCATCTGCAGGGCCTGTATAAGTATAATCAGGGTAGTGGTGGAGTGTCAACTATATTTCTTACACCTTACAGATCTGCAAACTGAAAGGTTGTTGCAGATTGCTGATGTGTTAGTCGGGCTAACACAAGCTTTCACAAAGGCAGATTGATTTTAATTACGAAATCAAATGCCAGTGGGCGTCCTAGTGTTAATGAAAGTCGATGGATAAATGAATAATACGGTTCAGTAGCATCTGTGTGCGTGTGCGTGTGCGCGTGCGTGTGTGTGTGTGTGTGTGTGTGTGTGTGTGTGTGTGTGTGTGTGTGTGTGTGTGTGTGTGTGTGTGTGTGTGTGTGTGTGTGTGTGTGTGTGTGTGTGTGTGTGTGTGTGTGTGTATATACACTGTACGTGCTATTGACCCGCACCTTGATCTCTCCCTTGGAGCAGGGCTCACTGCAGACGGAGCGGACCATGTCACTGCGGTTGATCTGCATCATGTAGTCATCGATGCTGAGCTGACCCTCGTGCCACGAACCCACGTTGATGTAGTCGAACGCACCAGGCTCCACATACTGGAGGTTCATTATTTCATACCTAACAGATCAGGGAAAGTTGATTTGATGAAGATCGTTGTTGACAAAGCATAGCACATATAAAATATCTTTGTGCATATAAAATATCTTAGCACATATAAAATATCTTAGCACATATAAAATATCTTAGCGCATAGAAAATATCTTAGCACATATAAAATATCTTAGCGCATAGAAAATATCTTAGCACATATAAAATATCTTTGTGCATATAAAAGATCTTAGCGCATATAAAATATCTTAGCACATATAAAATATCTTAGCACATATAAAATATCTTAGCACATATAAAATATCTTAGCGCATATAAAATATTGTTGTGCATATAAAATATCTTAGCGCATATAAAATATCTTAGCACATATAAAATATCTTAGCACATATAAAATATCTTAGCGCATATAAAATATCTTAGCGCTTATAAAATCTGAAAGTTGCATTTGATTCAAGTGTACATAGACTTATTTTTGTTGTGAAAGGGAATGCAACAGATTAAATTATGTTAATGGTCAGGGGACTTTGGTTTATTGGTTTATTCGGATTCCCATCAGCTTTTTCCAAAGCAGCAGCTGTTCTTCCTGGGGTCCACACAAAGAACATATAACATGACATGTAACAAAACACTGATAGACAAGGGCAGTCACACAAACTTCAAGTACAACGATATACAAACAATACAGCTAAAGAATAATACATGTGTAGAGTGTGTGTTAG
The DNA here is from genome assembly GCF_029448725.1 of Salvelinus fontinalis. Lineage (NCBI taxonomy): Eukaryota > Metazoa > Chordata > Actinopteri > Salmoniformes > Salmonidae > Salvelinus > Salvelinus fontinalis. The sequence continues at coordinate 40,431,073 of NC_074680.1, forward strand.
AGTGTGATAGAGAGAGTGTGTGTGTGTGTGTGTGTGTGTGTGTGTGTGTGTGTGTGTGTGTGTGTGTGTGTGTGTGTGTGTGTGTGTGTGTGTGTGTGTGTGTGTGTGTGTGTGTGTGTGTGTGTGTGTGTGTGTGTGTGTGTGTATGTTTGTGTGTGTGTCATTTCACAGTCCCTATTGTGCCATGAGATGTTGTTTTATCTCCCTAAAATGACTTTGGGATAAATATATTTATGAAGGAGCTTCTCTTCTTTCAAAGTTGACAAGTACATTTATTTGATAGGTTTCAGTAGGATTGATCCATAATGAGCTTCTGGAAACATCTTTCTAATCATCTGCAACAGTATTGTCACTGTCAGGGGATTTGTGTTGAATACAAAGAGTTGCTGTACTGGTCGTATTCTAGCGCAGTCATCTCGCTCAAGGCACCAACTTCTTAACCATTAGATCAAGAGGAAATCCCCTCTTAAGCCGGGGGCACACTGGTTCTATGTCTTATGGCAGTGCTATGTCATCACGAGAACGTGACTCCAAATCACCTGGGCTACACCTACCTGCCAGGCGTGTCCCCATTCTCATCGAACCACACGTCTTCTCCAGACACCCCAGTGAAGGAGGTCCTCAGGAGGAACTCTAGCAGCTGGCTTCCATCGATGGGGTCCATGGCCTCACACAGTCCCACATGGCCGGGGCAGAGGTGGCTGTGCATGTCATGCAGACCCTGAGCCATGGCGTAGATAGCGTTGATGACGAACCCCATCTTACTGTCCTGGACATAGTTATCCTCCAGACTTTCGTAACCTGTAATTAAAACATGAAATTAAGATTAGGGATGGATTGTTTTCCTGTAATGTAAAGAAAAGAAAGTGCTACATGTTTCAGTGCTGCAACCATTATACACCAATTATATAACGCTACAATGCTATGCAATACAAAGTGCAATTGATATTCATAGCTGAATATGAAATAGACAATCATATTTTTCTATTATCACATTTTTGGCAGCATAATACAGACTGACATATTGCAAAAGAATGATAGGGTGTCCGCAGACACATGCTTATTATTATTCTTGGGCTTATTTGTTTATTTGGATCCACATTAACTTTTGATAATTTTAGGCTATGGGCATCAGAAGGACACACTGTTCTGTTCTCTTCTCTTCTATTTTGTTCTGTTCTGTGTTGTGCTGTACTGTTCTGTACTGTACAGTTCTGAACTCTTGTTCTGTTCTCTTTTGTACTGTACTGTTCTGTACTGTACAGTTCTGAACTCTTGTTCTGTTCTGTGTTGTGCTGTTCTGTTTTGTGCTGTACTGTTCTGTTCTGTGCTGTTCCGTTCTGTTTTGTGCTGTACTGTTCTGTTCTGTTCTGTGCTGTTCCGTTCCGTTCCGTGCTGTGCTGTGCTGTGCTGTGCTGTACTGTTCTGTTCTGTGCTGTTCCGTTCTGTTTTGTGCTGTACTGTTCTGTTCTGTTCTGTGCTGTTCCGTTCTGTTTTGTGCTGTACTGTTCTGTTCTGTTCTGTGCTGTTCCGTTCCGTTCCGTGCTGTGCTGTTCTGTACTGTTCTGTTCTGTTCTGTTCTGTGCTGTTCCGTTCTGTTTTGTGCTGTACTGTTCTGTGCTGTTCCGTTCCGTTCCGTTCCGTTCCGTGCTGTGCTGTTCTGTTCTGTACTGTTCTGTTCTGTTCTGTTCTGTGCTGTGCTGTTCTGTTCTGTTCTGTGCTGTTCCGTTCCGTGCTGTTCCGTTCTGTGCTGTACTGTTCTGTGCTGTTCTGTTCTGTGCTGTTCTGTTCTGTGCTGTTCTGTTCTGTGCTGTACTGTTCTGTGCTGTTCTGTTCTGTGCTGTACTGTTCTGTGCTGTTCTGTGCTGTGCTGTACTGTTCTGTGCTGTTCTGTTCTGTTCTGTGCTGTACTGTTCTGTGCTGTGCTGTTCTGTTCTGTTCTGTACTGTGCTGTGCTGTGCTGTGCTGTGCTGTTCTGTTCTGTTCTGTTCTGTTCTGTTCTGTTCTGTACTGTACTGTACTGTACTGTTCTGTTCTGTACTGTACTGTACTGTACTGTTCTGTACTGTACTGTTCTGTACTGTTCTGTTCTGTTCTGTTCTGTACTGTTCTGTTCTGTTCTGTACTGTTCTGTTCTGTTCTGTGCTGTTCTGTTCTGTTCTGTGCTGTGCTGTTCGGTTCTGTTTTGTGGTTAGGGCATCAAAGGGCAGGCATTATATTATAGCATCAAAGAATTCCTGTTACCATGGAGCCACCAAAAGTTTTGTATTTGCAAGTCGCCCTTCAATTATGTATAAATAATGGTGATATTATAATGAATTGACAGAGGAAGAAAATCTATTATTACTAAAATCTATTATTCCTCCCTCGATCCATTTGTATCCTTTGTTTGTCAGAAATACAGGGCTCGTGAATGAAGCCGTATTATGCCATATGTTAAAAGATGGAGACTGCAGGGTAACACTTTGATGATTTACAAAAGGTATACTATTTAAAGATAACAATATATAATAGATCCAGGGCCACCCTAATGGATTAACAAGCTTTAAGCAAGCTAGAAGCAGTATAAGTAGCACATACCGTTGGTGATCTTATACTACAATATCTCAATGTTAATAACAGTCTCCAGTACAGAAAGTGATCAACATTAAGCATCAAATAAACAATTGTGTTCATATCAATTTGTAAATCCAACAGTTCTGCAGTGATTGCTCAGTATTCAGATGTGTTTGTTTGTAGTCGTGCTTGTGTTTTTTTTTTTTAAATCAATCAGCTCACAACGTGATACAAGTACTAACAAACACACCAACGATAGATTGGATAGGGTTGTAGTGGATAGTGGCAGGCAGAGTGAGAGTTATATTCAGACAAGGTGTACCTGGTGGTGCCCCACTTAGAATGAGTCCTTGAGTTTGACCCTTACTTACTTCACTAACTTTTCACACTTGATGAAGTAGTACGTTACATACATACAGATAATCACTACTGTTTCACTCTTCAAGTATCTCAGCTGTTGACCACGCTTCCTTTAATATAAGATTATAGTAATAACAATATATGCCATTTAACAGACGCTTTTATCCAAAGCAACTGACGGTCGTGCATACATACATTTTACGTATGGGTTGTCGCGGGAAACGACCCCCCTATCTTGGTGTTGCAAGCCTCATGCTCTACCAACTGAACAATTTAACGTCTTTCTTTGTCCTCATCTCATCCTACTGATAAATCTTGTAACGTCATGAAACCTACTACTTAAGTGTGTGTACTGTATGTACACACTGGCGTCCATTCTTACACCACGGTGTCTTGACGTGTTGGGCCGAAGGTCCATATAGGATCATGCAGCATGTGGTTCTACAAGGCAGACCAGCCAGCTGGCATCTCATCTAATGCTTTCAAATGTTATTGGGCTATGTTTTATACAGCAATCTCAAAACCAGTTGTTGTGATCTCACTGCAATGCATAAAACCACCCCAATAGCCTTATATAGTAGAGGTCAACAGATATACATTGGTAGGGTTGAATTTTAGGGTTGCTATGACTCTGATTTGGTCTCCATGCAGCCTAGGAAAAACTGTCTAAACCACAAAGGGCAATAACTTCCCATCAAACAAATCCTAGAGTTGTCTCTTGATAAATCACAATATCAGTGGACCTCTATGTATATTGCCAGAGTGACGTGCTTTACGAGATCATTCAGATAAAATACACACTCACCATCTTGGAGCTCTATGCAAAGAAACAATAGATGTGACTCAACAGCAAACTATAACTCTGTCTCTGATTATCACACATTATCAATATCCCTCTCATACATAGGAAGTAGAGAAACTTAGAGCTTGATTTGTGAAATGAGGTGGAAGAGTAGTCTTTCTTGTCAAAACGAGGTGGATATAGATTGGAAAAAAATATCAACAGCAGATTGACCAAGGGAACAGGACATGTAAAAGAGAAATGTAAATTCATGCTAAATATATATATTTTTAAAGTATATACTGTTGCATGCAGTGTATATATACGTTTAACTTCAATACATTGTTTTTGTCAACAAAAATAAGTAATTTCTATAGAATTCATGACTAGATTTGCTAAGAAATTGTACCCGACAAGCTTGGGTTAAAAAAAGTAAATATACAGCTAGCTCAAAAGGAATTTAAAAGCGCAACAACAAAAAAACATTTTGAAAACATGCTTTCTGAGCATTGTTTCAAGTGATCAATACAGCTTCAGCTAATCAATTAATCTTGATTATTTAAAAAAATTGTGAGATCAAATGTGCCATGATAATTCAATTTACCTAGATCATCTTTGGTTGGCCAGGAGAATGTTTCAGAAAAAAAAAAACATAATATTATTGTATGGCTGCAGTAGATGCACAGAAACGTCCACCCTAAAGTACGCATCATAGAAGAAATATATATTCGTTCGAGTTTCATGAAGCTTCTAGACTTTTGAAACAAAAATACCAAAATGATATCAAATCTAAAAATCTTAATGTAGTTATTAGTTGAGACAACATCAAGTATACCATGTTAGTTTACAATGTAAGTCATCAACCCTTCTGAAGAAACCCTTATTATACTCTATCGTATCTACCTGAGCAGTTTTTCCTGTAGTTCATGTTCTCCTGCGGGTGCCCTGGGATGCGGCACTGGAACCTGTGCTGCCAGAACTCAGGGAACCACGGGTTCCTGGTGTTGGTGTGGAGGCGGAGCTTCAGGAAGTAATCATCAAATGACGTGACCTCCTCCGACTGCAGCTTCACAGTGATCCCGCCCACAGCCTCCTGTTCATAGCCCTCAACCACCTCATCTCTGTCTGCCCAGCCATCACTGTGGGGGGAGAGACATAGTAGCTTTGTAGTAACATCACTGTTAGGACTACTCTATACCACCCTTAAATGGATGTTCTTTAAGAGCGTTTCAATGGCATCCTAAAAAATAAGTTTGGAACGGTTTTACATGAATCTGTCAGGGACTGAGACAAACGTTTTTTTGTTTGCCTACATCGAAGAGACACAAGTCGTGGAGTCTGAGGGATGTGGCAAGACAGCATCTTCAAGCGTCACAACAAAAGCTGAAGCTATGGTGTGACAAAACCGCAAGAGAAAGAGAACTGAAGTCTGGGTCTTACTACTCTTACCTTCTGGGACAAGTAAAGTGGTTGCCAAGTGGCAAGGGCCTCAAAAGTGGTCAGCAAGACATGGCCAATATTACCTATGAGATTCTCTGTCTAGGAAAACTGTGTCCCAAACAAAGAATATTGCAGAGAATATCAGAAGTAAAGTTAATGAATATAGTCTCTGTGTTGCGTGCACTCATGTCATAGCTTAGGGAGGAGAGATGAGCGTGCGCTCCAGGACACAAAAACATCACAGTAACATCATCACAGCCTGTTGCTCGAAGACTTCCACCATCTTATATCTGTCTGCCCAGCCATCACTATAGGGGACAGGACAGCTGAATCACTATCATACAGATGTAGGATCTGAATTTGAGCCAGTTGCTACAGCAATAAAATAATCCTGCAGCAACAGAAAATGTGAATTATTATGTGGATTATAATTAATGGACATTTTTGTAGGGGATGATACATTTTTTGTTAGAGAAAATCAAGTCTGAAATTTCAAAGTGGAAATTACAAACTATAGGAGCCTTTTTAGACCTCAAGTTTTCATTTAAATTCTTAATTCTAAATTCTTAGCAACCAAAGAGTGATCAAATTAAGATCCGACATCTGTAATACTTAGAACTACACTCCTTGCAGTCTTGCCAGGGGAATATGCTAATGATACAAAAATGAAACAATTGAATGAATGTCCTCCTCCCTTCTCCAGCATGGCAACATCACCAGTATATAGCCATCTGTTTCACAGCACTACTCACACACTATGTGCCAAGAACTTGCTGCTCTGACGTCAGCACATAGAAGTCATCACACAAACCATAGTAGGAACAAAACACACTCAACGAGGCCAAATCACTTCGATGTGGGACACATAGAATTGTTGTATTGTCTAACCTTTACATAGATGGAAGGAACCCTATATACCCAAATCAAAGACAATGACAAATGTAATGTCAGCATTCAAGGAAAAAGCCCTCTGGTATTTAGAAAAGGCCTCTTGTCTCCTAGAGGGACCACACACACATGTAGAGTGCAGAAAATGGATACTCTACTGTACTCTACTCTTCTATACTCTACTGTGCTCTACTGTACTGAACTCTACTCTACTCTAATTTACTCTACTATAGTCTACTCTACTGCACTCTACTCTACTCTGCTATACTCTACTGTACTGAATTAGAGTAGAGTAGAGTTTACTCTACTGTACTGTACTCTACTATAGTCTACTCTACTCTACTCTACGCTACTATACTATACTGTACTGTACTCTACTCTACTCTGCTGTACACAATTGTACTGTACTGTACTGTGCTGTACTCTATTGTACTTTAATCTACTGTACTCGACTGTACTCGACTCGACTCGACTCGACTCTACTTGTATTGTACTCTAATCTACCGCACTGTACTGTACTCTATTGTAATTTAATCTACTGTACTCTACTCTACTCTACTCTACTCTACTCTACTCTACTCTACTGTATTGTACTCTAATCTATTGCACTGTGCTGTACTGTACTGTACTGTACTGTACTGTACTGTACTGTAATCTATTGTACTCTAGAGCAGTGGTTCCCAAACTTTTTATAGTCCCGTAACATTCAAACATTCAACCTCCATCTGTGTACCCCCTCTAGCACCAGGGTCAGCTGCGTACCCCCTCTAGCACCAGGGTCAGCGCACTCTCAAATTTTGTTTTTTGCCATCATTGTTAGCCTGCCACACACACACTATACAATACATTTATTAAACATAAGAATGATTGTGAGTTGTTGTCACAACCGGCTCGTGGGAAGTGACAAAGAGCTCTTATAGGGCCAGGGCATAAATAATAATATAATAATAGTAATCTATAATTTAGCTCTATATTTAACCATCTTACATATAGAACCTTATTTGTTCATTGAATATTGTGAATAACTCAACACAGGTTAATGAGAAGGGCGTGACATAACTGCAATTTTGGGTTGTATTGGAGAGAGTCTCAGTCTTAAATCATTTTCCACACACAGTCTGTGCCTGTATTTAGTTTTCATGCTGGTGAGGGCCCGATAATCCACTCTCACATAGGTACGCGCTTGCAAAAGGCATCAGTGTCTTAACAGCGCGATTTGCCAAAGCATCATACTCTGAGTGCAGCCCAATCCAGAAATCTGGCAATTCAATTTTCACAGAACAGCTTGTGGCAATTTCGATGAGGCTCTCTTGTTCAGATATCGGTAAGTGGACTGGAGGCAGGGCATGAAAGGGATAACGAATCCAGTTGTTTGACTAGTCCGTTTCGGGAAAGTACCTGCGTAATTGCGCACTCAACTCACTCAGGAGCTTTGCTATGTCACATTTGACATTGTCGGTAAGGTTGAGTTCATTTGCACACAAAAAATTATACAATGATGGAAAGACCTGTGTTGTTGTCCTTGTTAATGCATACAGAAAAGAGCTCCAACTTCTTAATCACAGCCTCAGTTTTGTCCCGCACATTGAATACAGTTGCGGAGAATCCCTGTAATCCTAGATTCAGGTCATTCGGGTGAGAAAAAACATCACCCAGATAGGCCAGTTGTGTAAGAAACTCGTCATCATACAAGCGGTCAGATAAGTGAAAATGATGGTCAGTAAAGAAAACTTTAAGCTCGTCTCTCAATAAAAAAAAAAACCGTGTCAATACTTTGCCCCTTGATAACCAGCGCACTTCTTCTGTATGTTGTAAAAGCGTTACATGGTCGCTGCCCATGTCATTGCATAGTGAAGAAAATACAGGAGAGTTTAGGGGCCTTGCTGCCTGTCATGGGTTTTGCGCTATCAGTACAGATACCAACATGAGCAGCAGCTACGTTTGACTACATACTGGAATTTCTGCGAGAGAGTAACGGTTAATGTGATTGGATGTTAATTATTTGACTAGGCTACCTGTATTTGACATTGTGTTGTTATTTAAACGAGAATCACATTATTATTTGATGTAGCCCTACGGCTTTGTGGGTACCCCAGTTTGGGAATACCTGCTCCAGAGTACTGTACTCTACTCAACTGTACTGTACTCTAATCTACTCAACTGTACTGTACTCTAATCTACTCAACTGTACTGTACTCTAATCTACTCAACTGTACTGTACTCTAATCTACTCAACTGTACTGTACTCTAATCTACTCAACTGTACTGTACTCTAATCTACTCAACTGTACTGTACTCTAATCTACTCAACTGTACTGTACTCTAATCTACTCTAATGTGCTCTATTGTATTATACACTACTCTACTGTACTCTATTGTACTGTACTGTGCTCTACGCTACTGTACTGTACACTACTATACTGTACTGTACTGTACTGTACTGTACAGTACTTTACTCTACCCTACTATACTGTACTGCACTTTACTCTACTTTACTCTACTGTAATCCTACTGTACTCTAATCTACGCTACTCTACCCTACTGTATTATACTCTACTGTACTCTACTCTACCCTACTCGACTGCACTCTACTCTACAGTACTCTACTGCCCATTACTTTAGTCTACTATACTGTACTCTACTCGACTGTACAGTACTCTACTTTACAGTACTCTACTCTACTGTACTCTTTTGTATTGTACTGTACTCTAGTACACTCTACAGTACTCTACTGTCCTGTACTCTACTGTAGTCTACTGCACTCTACTGTACTCTACTGTACTCTAATCTACTGTACTGCACTGTACTCTACTCTACTCTACTGTACTCTAATCTACCGTACTGTACTCTAAACTACTCAACTGTACTTTACTCTAAACAATTCTACTGTACTCTACAGTACTTTATTCTACTCGACTATACTGTATTCTACTATACTGTACTCTACTCTACTCTACTCAACTGTACTGTGCTCTAATCTATTGCACTGCATGGTACTCTACTATACTGTACTCTACTATGCTGTACTCTACTGTACTGTACTTAACTCTTCTCTACTGTACTTAACTCTTCTCTACTGTACTGTACTCTACTCTACTCGACTGTACTCTACTCGACTGTACTGTACTATAATATACTGTACTCTGCTATAATGTACTGTACTTTACTCAACTGTACTGTACTCTACTCTACTGTACTCTACCCTACCGTACTCTACTGTACTCTATTGTACTGTATTGTACTGTATTGTACTGTACTCTAGTACACACTATAGTACTCCACTGTCCTGTACTCTACTGTACTCTACTGCACTATACTGTACTCTACTCTATACTCTATATAAAATGTTGTTCCAGGAGAATATGACTAACTGTGTTACTTTTCAAACCAAATTAAGCTCAGTTATGGATGTTTTGGCCAAAGCAGCGGTGGCAGAAATAAGTTAAATGTTCGATGATGGGTCTACTGATGGGTAAAGTAAAATGTTCCACTCTACTCTACTGTACTCTAATCTACTCCCCTGTACTCTACTGTACTTTACTCTACTGTACTCTACTCTACTACACTACTCAACTCTACTTGACTATACGGTACTATACTATGCTGTACTTTACTATACTCTACTGTACTCTACTCTACTGTACTTAACTATTCTCTACTGTACTTTACTCTACTGTACTCTACTCTACTACACTACTCAACTCTACTTGACTATACGGTACTATACTATGCTGTACTTTACTATACTCTACTCTACTCTACTCTACTGTACTTAACTATTCTCTACTGTACTCTAATATACTGTACTCTACTGTAATGTATTCTACTGACCTCTACTGTACTGTACTCAACTCTACTGTGATGTACTCTACTATACTGTACTCTACTCCACTCAACTGTACTATACTCTACTCGACTGCACTGTACTCTACTCAACTGTACTCTACTGCACTCTACTGTACTATTTTGTATTTTACTCTACTGTACTCTACTGTACTGTACTCTACTCTACTGTACTCTAATGTACTCTACTCTACTGTAATCCCCTCTACTGTACTCCACTGTACTCTACTCTACTGTACTCTACTGAACTCTACTCTACTTGACTGTACTGTATTCTACGATACTGTACTCTACTCGACTGCACTGCACTCTACTCAACTGTACCGTGCTCTACTATACTGTACTGTATGGTACTCTACCACACTGTACTCTACTATCCCGTACTCTACTGTACTCTACTCCACTGTACACTCCTCTACTGTACTGTAATTAACTCTTCTCTACTGTACTGCACTCTACTGTACTGCACTCTACTGTGATGTACTCTACTATACTGTACTCTACTCCAATCGACTGTACTGTACTCTACACGAGTGCACTGTACTCTACTCAACTGTACTGTGTTCTACTCAACTGTACTGTACTTAACTCTTCTCTACTGTACTGCGCTCTACTGTACTGCAGTCTACTGAACTCTACTGTACTGTACTCCACTCCACTGTACTGTACTCTACTGCACTGTACTATAAGATACTATACTGTACTCTACTGAACTCTACATGTCACGCCCTGACCATAGTTCCTTTTTTATGTCTCTATTTTGGTTTGGTCAGGGCGTGAGTTGAGGTGGGCATTCTATGTTTTTGTTCTATGTTTTCTATTTCTATGTGTTTGGCCGGGTGTGGTTCTCAATCAGAGGCAGCTGTCTATCGTTGTCTCTGATTGAGAACCATAATTAGGTAGCCTTTTCCCACCTGTGTTTTGTGGGTAGTTGTTTTCTGTTTTGTGTGTCTTCACCTTACAGGACTGTTTCGATTTTCGTTTATTCACTTTGTTATTTTGTATTTAGTGTTCAGTTTTTTCAATAAAGCATGAACACTTTAAACGCTGCACCTTGGTCCACTCTTCCTTCAGCCCACGAGAAGCGTTACACCACAGCGGAGATTGGAGTATCTGTCCATAGGACCACTTTAAGCCGTACACTCCACAGAGCTGGGCTTTACAGAAGAGTGGCCAGAAAAAAGCCATTGATTAAAGAAAATAATAAACAAACACATTTGGTGTTCGCAAAAAGGCATGTGGGAGACTCCCCAAACATATGGAAGAAGGTACTCTGGTCAGATGAGACTCAAATGTATCTTTTTGGCCATCAAGAAAAATGCTATGTCTGGCACAAACCCAATACCTCTCATCATCGGCAGGGACTGGGAAACTGGTCAGAATTCAAGGAATGATGGATGGGGCTAAATACAGGGAAATTCTTGAGGAAACCTGTTTCAGTCTTCCAGAGATTTGAGACTGGGACGGAGGTTCACCTTACAGCAGGACATTGACCCTAAACATACTGCTAAAGCAACACTTGAATGGTTTAAGGGGAAACATTTAAATGTCTTGGAATGGCCTAGTCAAAGCCCAGCCCTCATTCCAATTGAGAATCTGTGTTATGACTTAAAAATTGCTGTACACCAGCAGGAACCCACCCAACTTGAAGGAGTTGGAGCAGTTTTGCCTTGAAGAATGGGCAAAAATCCCAGTGGCTAGATGTGCCAAGCTTATAGAGACATACCCCAAGAGACTTGCAGCTGTAATTGCTGCAAAAGGTGTCTCTAAAAAGTATTGACTTTGGGGGGGTAAATAGTTATACACGCTCAAGTTTATTTCACCAAAAAAAAATATTTTGCATCTTCAAAGTGGTAGGCATATTCTGTAAATTAAATGATACAAACCCCCCAAAAATCTATTTAAATTCCATGTTGTAAGGCAACAAAATAGGAAAAATGCCAAGGGGGTGAATACTTTCGCAAGCCACTGTATGGCTCCCTGGGCGAACCCCCCCCCCCCCCCCCCCACCCAATAAAACCCCACCATTCTGTACTAACTGAAAGTTTTATTCAGACATATGGAACAACACAAATAAATAATCATACCATTTAAAACTATAAAAATATATACAAACATAAGACACATAAATATCAAAAAGAAGTAACAAAGACAAATAGAAACAAATTGTAGCATATAAATACAAATAAAAAAGAGAATCTAATTATTACACTATTACCCTATTGCTAACAAAAAACACACAAATAAAACTAAATTGCACAAATCCTATATCACACAATAACACAAATAGAATAACACACTTATAAAGAAGAGAACCTGATTATTACGCTATTGCACTTCAAACAAGAAACAAACTAAATTGCACAACTAATTGCATTAGTACTGTACAAAGTTTGAGGTGCGATATTTGATAGATTCCCCTGCTCCCCCTACCTTGGGCTTCTATTCAACCTACCCCAGCCCCCTCCCCGTCTCATACTTCTGAGTGGGAGACCTTCCCAGGCAGTAGCCTGCCTAGCTCACAAACTAGAATCAGGGCGCCGACTCCAACAAGGTTAATTGACCCACAGTCCCACACGGTGACGTGACATCATTGACGTGACGTGCAAATTAGCAATAGAAAACTGATGTCACCATTCTGGATTTTTTTTTGGGTGCGGGCGCCCATGCCGTCCCCGGCAAGATGCCGCCCTGGGCAGCTGCCCATGTCCCCTATGCCTAAATCCGCCACTGGGGTCGTGAGTTATTCTTGGGAAAACAAATGAGGTCCCCAGAATACCACTGATCTAGATGGACCCAATCTTCCACACAGCACAGCATGGATGGATGGTCCCCACCAACCTTTCCGTTCACTTACTGCACTGCCCTGCAAAACAATATTTTTTCAGTCGCAAGTCTCCTTGACCCAGAAAGAAACAGCCACACCAATTCCATGTCCTATTCATCCTTCACGGAGACGTGCGATTTTTATATCCTCACTGTCACCATATATCTGATTTATACGACTTACTTTGTTTGTGAAAACAATATATTTCTGTCTTTTGATGAGGAACTGTCCAAACCGTTTTCCAGGGTTAGCCTGAATGCTCCAACTGTATTGCTATCTTGTGAAAGGAAACGACTACCTGTAAGAACATCTGAGACCAGGCTAATTCAGGGCAGTTTGAGCTGTTAGCTTGAGCTTCACTTCTCCTGTCAGGTATTCATGCTAGCTAGCTCCATCCTCAATGGACAGCTTCAGTCTAACTACAGTGAGGGAATGTCTTCCAGCTGATATGTGCTTTGATGCTCAGTAGTCCTCACCACTGAGCTCTGTGCTGGAGATGCTATCCCACATTACCCCAGTCTCCCACTGAGTCTGTGATCTGACAGGGGGAGAGGGAGCTGTCCCATATTACACAAGCCTCCCCAGTTTGCCTGTGACCTGACAGGAGAGAGAGAGAGAGAGAGAGAGAGAGAGAGAGAGAGAGAGAGAGAGAGAGAGAGAGAGAGAGAGAGAGAGAGAGAGAGAGAGAGAGAGAGAGAGAGAGACAGAGAGAGACAGAGAGAGACAGAGAGAGAGAGACAGAGAGAGACAGAGAGAGAGAGACAGAGAGAGAGAGACAGAGAGAGAGAGGGAACTGACTAACTCACTGTCTAAACATGCATTATTCAGGGTTGTGAGTGTGAATCAAAGCTTCTTTTTTCTTTCAGAAGGAACTCCACTACAGCTAGAATAATAATTATTATTATTGTGTTCCAGTATAAACTCTGAGTAAACCATGGGGGCCTTTGTATGAAATATCAAAGGTACAAACAGCAACATATTATTTTGAACAATCCTCAAGAGTCATGATAATAATTTTGTGTTTCCATATGATGAAAATGAGGTCAATCACTCCACAAAATGGAGTAAGGTAAGACGAGCAAATACAGTGCATTCGTAAAGTATTCAGACCCCTTGACTTTTTTCACATTTTGTTACGTTACAGCCTTATTATGAAATGGATTAAATAAATAAAAAATCCTGATCAATCTACACACAATACCCCATAATGACAAATTGAAAACAAGTTTTTAGAAATGTTCGCAAATTAATAAAAAATGAAAACAGAAATACTTTATTTACATTGGATTGATATCCAAGACGGCGTAGCAGTGTAGACGTCTTTGTCCTGTCGTGTCCCGTGTCCCTTGTATATATCTTTTTACATCTTTTTTTTTTACAACTTTTTCTTCGCATATCTTTTAAAAATACTTTCTTAAACCTCAACTTCTAAATACTCAACTGCAACCCGCCTCACCCAATGTGGCGTGGATCTGCTTTTTTCTAAAGTATTTCTATTTACTTCTGATCTGGAATCCATCTACTGAAGATAGCCAGCTAACTGCCTACCAGCTATCAGTTAGCAAACCATTGCTAGCGATCATCAGCTAACCTTTAGCTCGGAAAGCTCTCGCTAGTTCGAACAACGTGACTAAAACCAGAGCATAACGGACCTATTTCTCTCCATATCCCCGGATTCCTACCGCAAACTCTGAACATTTTCATCTGGATCTTCGCAACTAGCTAACCACAATCCCGGGTGACCACTCCTGGCTAGCGTCTCCATCCCGGAGCAGGCACCGGAGCAGGCACCAATTAGCCTGAAGCTAATTAGCCTGAAGCTAGGGCTCCTGTGCTACCACTGAAGCCCACTCCTGGGCTACAAGACCCGGACCCATTTACTGCCGGTACGGAGCACGGAACCCCGCCTATCCTCTACGACTGGAATACCGACATAATCTGCCCGGGGACTCCAACAGGCCCCTCAGGCGTGACGCCCGCTGAAGGCCCATTCTGCTAACCTACTAGGCCTGTTAGCTACCTAGAGCTACCTGGAACCCTACTAATTCCACGACTGGTCTATCGACGTCACCGCACGAAGAGGCAAAAACAGACTTCCCCCCCATCGCGACGTCCCCCAAAGGCTAACTTGCCTGCCCCGGTCTGCTAACTGCTAGCTTATCTTGCAGCTAGCGCAGCCAGGAAGCTAGCACCAGTTAGCAAACACAATTCTACAATTCACAACCTCTCTTTCGCCATCGCTATCCGGCTTGGATTCTCTGTCGACACGACCACGTCTGGTTTGCAGACGTGCCCTCAACCGGTGCCCTCAACCGGCCTCCGTCTGAGCAGACCCCCTCCGTCTGAGCAGACCACCCCCCCGGGCTACTAACTTTAAACGCGTGCTAGCTTAGTGGAGGCCTCACTACTCCATCTACGGCTGCCCCCTGGACACTATGATCACTTGGCTACATAGCTGATGCCTGCTTGACTGTCCATTAATTCACGGTACTCCATTCTGTTTATTTGTGTTTTATCTGTCGGCTCTGTGCCTTAACTCAGGATCTGTGTGTAGTTAATCCGACCCTCTCTGCCCAGTCGTCGCCATTTTTACCTTCTGTTGCTGTGTTAGCTGACTAGCTGCTGTTATTTCACCTGCTGTTTTAGCTAGCTCTCCCAATCATGACCTGCAATCCCTTTATGCCTTATTGTATGTCTCTCTCTAATATCAATATGCCTTACATACTGTTGTTCAGGCTAGTTATCATTGTTTTGGTTTGCAATGGACCCCGTAGTTCCACTCTCCGTACCTCTGATACCTCCTTTGTCCCACCCCCCACACATGCGGTGACCTCACCCATTGAGACCAGCATGTCCAGAGATACAACCTCTCTTATCATCACCCAGTGCCTGGGCTTGCCTCCGCTGTACCCGTGCCCCACCATACCCTGGTCTGCACATTATGCTCAGAATCTATTCTACCACGCCCATAAATCTGCTCCTTTTATTCCTTGTCCCCAACGCTCTAGGCGACCAGTTTTGATAGCCTTTAGCCGCACCCTCATCCTACTACTCCTCTGTTCCTCGGGTGATGTGGAGGTAAACCCAGGCCCTGCATGTCCCCAGTCACCCTCATTTGTTGACTTCTGTGATCGAAAAAGCCTTGGCCTCATGCATGTCAACATCAGAAGCCTCCTCCCCAAGTTTGCCTTACTCACCGCTTTAGCACACTCTGCCAACCCTGATGTCCTTGCCGTGTCTGAATCCTGGCTTAGGAAGGCCACCAAAAACTCTGAGATTTCCATACCCAACTATAACACTTTCCGTCAAGATAGAACTGCCAAAGGGGGAGGAGTTGCAATCTACTGCAGAGATAGCCTGCAAAGTTCTGTCATACTTTCCAAGTCTATGCCCAAACAGTTCGAACTTCTAATTTAAAAAATTAATCTCTCCAGAAATAAGTCTCTCACTGTTGCCGCCTGCTACCGACCCCCCTCAGCTCCCAGCTGTGCCCTGGACACCATCTGTGAATTGATCGCTCCCCATCTAGCTTCAGAGTTTGTTCTGTTAGGTGACCTAAACTGGGATATGCTTAACACCCCGGCAGTCCTACAATCTAAGCTTGATGCCCTCAATCTCACACAAATCATCAAGGAACCCACCAGGTACAACCCTAAATCCGTAAACATGGGCACCCTAATAGACATTATCCTGACCAACTTGCCCTCCAAATACACCTCTGCTGTCTTCAATCAAGATCTCAGCGATCACTGCCTCATTGCCTGTATCCGCCACGGGTCCACGGTCAAACGACCACCCCTCATCACTGTCAAACGCTCCCTGAAACACTTCTGCGAGCAGGCCTTTCTAATCGACCTGGCCCGGGTACCCTGGAAGGATATTGACCTCATCCCGTCAGTTGAGGATGCCTGGTCATTCTTTAAAAGTTACTTCCTCACCATATTAGACAAGCACGCTCCGTTCAAAAAATGCAGAACCAAGAACAGATATAGCCCTTGGTTCACTCCAGACCTGACTGCCCTCGACCAGCACAAAAACATCCTGTGGCGAACTGCAATAGCATCGAAGAGCCCCCGTGATATGCAACTGTTCAGGGAAGTCAGGAACCAATACATGCAGTCAGTCAGGAAAGCAAAGGCCAGCTTTTTCAAGCAGAAATTTGCATCCTGTAGCTCTAACTCCAAAAAGTTCTGGGATACTGTAAAGTCCATGGAAAACAAGAGCACCTCCTCCCAGCTGCCCACTGCACTGAGGCTAGATAACACGGTCACCACTGATAAGTCCGTGATAATAGAAAACTTCAACAAACATTTCTCAATGGCTGGCCATGCCTTCCACCTGGCGACTCCAACCTTGGCCAACAGCCCCGCCCCCCCCGCTGCTACTCGCCCAAGCCTCCCCAGCTTCTCCTTTACCCATATCCAGATAGCAGATGTTCTGAAAGAGCTGGAAAACCTGGACCCATACAAATCAGCTGGGCTTGACAATCTGGGCCCCCTATTTCTGAAACTGTCCGCTGCCATTGTCGCACCCCCTATTACCAGCCTGTTCAACCTCTCCTTCGTATCATCTGAGATCCCCAAGGATTGGAAAGCTGCCGCTGTCATCCCCCTCTTCAAAGGGGGAGACACCCTGGACCCAAACTGTTACAGACCTATATCCATCCTGCCCTGCCTAGCTAAGGTCTTCGAAAGCCAAGTCAACAAACAGATCACTGACCATCTCGAATCCCACCGTACCTTCTCCGCTGTGCAATCCGGTTTCCGAGCCGGTGCACCTCAGCCACGCTCAAGGTACTAAACGATATCATAACCGCCATCGATAAAAGACATTACTGTGCAGCCGTCTTCATCGACCTGGCCAAGGCTTTCGACTCTGTCAATCACCATATTCTTATCGGCAGACTCAATAGCCTCGGTTTTTCTAATGACTGCCTTGCCTGGTTCACCAACTACTTTGCAGACAGAGTTCAGTGTGTCAAATCGGAGGGCATGTTGTCCGGTCCTCTGGCAGTCTCTATGGGGGTACCACAGGGTTCAATTCTCGGGCCGACTCTTTTCTCTGTATACATCAATGATGTTGCTCTTGCTGCGGGCGATTCCCTGATCCACCTCTACGCAGACGACACCATTCTGTATACTTCCGGCCCTTCCCTGGACACTGTGCTCTCTAACCTCCAAACGAGCTTCAATGCCATACAACACTCCTTCCATGGCCTCCAACTGCTCTTAAACGCTAGTAAAACCAAATGCATGCTTTTCAACCGTTCGCTGCCTGCACCCGCATGCCCGACTAGCATCACCACCCTGGAAGGTTCCGACCTAGAATATGTGGACATCTATAAGTACCTAGGTGTCTGGCTAGACTGCAAACTCTCCTTCCAGACTCATATCAAACATCTCCAATCCAAAATCAAATCTAGAGTCGGCTTTCTATTCCGGAACAAAGCCTCCTTCACTCACGCCGCCAAACTTACCCTAGTAAAACTGACTATCCTACCGATCCTCGACTTCGGAGATGTAATCTACAAAATAGCTTCCAATACTCTACTCAGCAAACTGGATGCAGTTTATCACAGTGCCATCCGTTTTGTTACTGAAAGCACCTTATACGACCCACCACTGCGACCTGTATGCCCTAGTCGGCTGGCCCTCGCTACATGTTCGTCGTCAGACCCACTGGCTCCAGGTCATCTACAAGGCTATGCTAGGTAAAGTGCCGCCTTATCTCAGTTCACTGGTCACGATGGCTACACCCACCCGTAGCACGTGCTCCAGCAGGTGTATCTCACTGATCATCCCTAAAGCCAAAACCTAATTTGGACGCCTTTCCTTCCAGTTCTCTGCTGCCTGCGACTGGAACGAATTGCAAAAATCTCTGAAGTTGGAGACTTTTATCTCCCTCAACAACTTTAAAAATCTGCTATCCGAGCAGCTAACCGATCGCTGCAGCTGTACATAGTCCATCTGTAAACTACCCACCCAATTTACCTACCTCACCCCCATACTGCTTTTATTTATTTACTTTTCTGCTCTTTTGCACACCAGTATCTCTTCTTGCACATGATCGTCTGATGATTTATCACTCCAGTGTTAATCTGCTAAATTGTAATTATTCGATTTATTGCCTACCTCATGCCTTTTGCACACATTATATATAGATTCTCTTTTTTCTACCATGTTATTGACTTGTCTATTGTTTACTCCATGTGTAACTCTGTGTTGTTGTCTGTTCACACTGCTATGCTTTATCTTGGCCAGGTCGCAGTTGCAAATGAGAACTTGTTCTCAACTAGCCTACCTGGTTAAATAAAGGTGAAATAAATAAATAAAAACATAAGTATTCAGACCATTTGCTATGAGACTCGAAATTGAGCTCAGGTGCATCCTGTTTCCATTGATCCTCCTTCAGATGTTTCTACAACTTGATTGGGGTCCACCTGTGGTAAATGTAATTGATTGTACATGATTTGGAAAGGCACACACCCACAGTTGACAGCACATGTCAGAGCATAAACCAAGCCATGAGGTTGAAGGAATTGTCTGTAGAGCTCTGAGACAGGATTGGGTCGAGGCACAGATCTGGAGAAGAGTCCTAAAAATGTTCTGCAGCATTGAAGGTCCCCAAGAACACAGTGGCCTCTGTCATTCTTAATGGAAGAAGTTTGGAACCACCAAGACTCTTCCTAGAGCTGGCCACCTGGCCAAACTGAGCAATCAGGGGAGAAGGGCCTTGTTCAGGGAGGTGACGAAGAACCCGATGGTCCCTTTGACAGAGCTCCAGAGTTCCTCTGTGTAGATGGAAGAACCTTCCAGAAGGACAAACATCTCTCCAGCATACCACAATCAGGCCTTTATGGTAGAGGAGCCAGACAGAAACCACTCCTCAGTAAAAGGCACATGAGAGCCCACTTGCAGTTTGCCAAAAAACACCTAAATGACTCTCAGACCTTAAGAAATAAGATTCTCTGGTCTGATGAAACAAAGGTTGAACTCTTTGGCCTGAATGCCAAGTGTCACGATCAAGGAGCAAAGTACAGAGAGATCCTTGATGAAAACCTCCTCCAGAGCTCTTAGGACCTCAGACTGGGACGAAAGTTCACAGTCCAACAGGACAACAACCCTAAGCACACTGCCAAGTCTCTAAATGTCCTTGAGTGGCCCAGCCAGAGCCCGGACTTGAATCCGATGGAACATCTTTGGAGAGACCTGAAAATAGCTGTGCAGCGACAAACCCCATCCAACCTCAAAGAGCCTGAGAGGATCTGCAGAGAAGAATGTAAGAAACTCCCCAAATGCAGGTGTGCCAAGCTTGTAGCGTTATACCCAGGAAGACTCGAGGCTGTAATCGCTGCCAAAGATGCTTCAACAGACTACTGGGTAAAGGGTCTGAATACTTATGTAAATGTGATATTTCCATTTTTTATTTGTAAGAAATGTACAAACATTTATAAAATCCTTTTTTTGCTTTGTCATTGTGGGGTATTATGTGTATATTGATGAGGGGAAAAAACTGTTTCATAGATTTTAGAATAAGGCTGTAAAAAAAGTCAAGGAGTCTGAATACTTTCCAAATGCACTGTATGTAATTCTGGGGCCTAATATATCAAGCGTCCCCCGTCCCCCAAATGGTATCCTAGATCAACACTCCTACTTTGAGACGCTTGATACATAAGTCCCCAGGTTGATATGACTCCATTTAACCCATTCCTGAGACTAATAACCATTATGTACAATGATCAAAATTCTGTGGTGACCAACAGTTTACCTGCCGATGAGAAGGAACTCCCCTGCCACTCCAAGTCGTCTCATAGCCATTAGCAGCCCACGGACCGTCATGCCCTCGCAGAAGCAGACGACCACCCGGGCCTTGGGCAGGCGTTCTCTCAGCTTCCTCAGCAGCCTGTCAAAGTGCTTCTCCCCAGCGTTGCTGTAGATCTTGTCTGAATGGGCGATACACAGCCCCTCCTGAGAGGCCAAATCTTTAAAGGCTTCCATACCACTCTCTCCGTAGTTACCTGGGGAAATAAACAGCATTAACAAAAAAAACAACATTATATCATGGTTTTTAAAGTTTAACACATTTTAAAATACAATATTATTTAAAAGGTTGACTCAAAAATGTTACATTCCGATGAAGTTTAAGACACTTTGTATTAGAGCTTTACCTGTAATTTTTGCCAACAAGCCAAACACAACAGCACTGCAACCCATATCTAGTGGCTGGCTGCATTTCAACCTTTCCGTCTGCTTGTTATCACTCTATTTCAGAGACGGAAGTGCCATGTCACTGTACCGCACTGTATTTAATAATAATAATAAAAAAAATACTAATCCTTCTGCTCATCGGTCTGGTAAATAACGAAGGTGCACCAGAACAGAAATGTAATTGAGTTTTAATCAGTTCATCACCAACTTTCCCTCACTGCAGACAGATCAGAGGTCTGTTCTTGCATCCCAAATGGCACCCTATTCCCTTTATAGTGCACTACTTTTGACCAGGGCCTATGGGGATAGTGCACTACTTTTGACCAGGGCCCATAGGGGTAGTGCACTACTTTTGACCAGGGCCTATAGGGCTCTGGTCAAAAGTAGTGCACTGTGTAGGGAATATTCTACAATTGGATGCACACTGTGACTATGAGGAACGTTCATATGCACATCAGGCAGGCAGCTATGACCGTGATGTCATTCCGACATCTCATCACCTGGAACTGGAATCTTAATTACTGTATAATAATCTACAGACCAGCAAAGATCTGTATAACTAACCCAAGATAGACCAGAGCATGTCGTTTCCAATGGGAGCAAATTAATTCCAGTTGGAAGAACAAGCAAGGAGATGGGCAGAGCCAAGCACGAGCTAGTGAGATTCTATTGGTGCATTTTAGCATTTATTTGCATATTTCCATTAGGGAACGACTACTCTGTGAAGTGCGGCGTGTGCAAAAACTCAAATCACCCTTGAACTCCTTCTAAACAACGTAACTTTTTGAAACTTTGGCAAAGGGTAAAGTCTACAAAACGCAGTCCACTCTGTGTGTTACATATTCTAGTTTTGGAAACAGAAAACTGTATGGAGATCAAATGTTTAATCGATGAGAAAATTAGCAGAACATCGGACAAAATCCATCTCGCACCATCTTCACCCACTGCCAGCCACTGGGCTTCCTCTCATCACCATATTTGGTAGTGAGTGGAAACGCCAACCGGATGCTTCACATTTCTACGTCTGGTGAAATATCTGTCTCATTGTTCTATCTGTGGTAGCACTGTACCGCAGCGCAGAACTGTAGCTACAGAAGCCGAGGATTGTCTCGGTCTCCAGGTCTCATATGCTGTAGATTACCTGCTACCACCTCCCCAGTAAGATGCAGATATCTGAAGGACTTGGTTCACAAAATAGTTAGTGACTAGTGAGGAGGTGGTTGTGAGAGTGAATAGTGAGTAGTGGGTAGTAAAAAGTGACTAGTGAATAGTGAGTAGCAGGCTGTGGAAGTGAATAGTGAACAGTGGGCTGAGGTAGTGAGTAGTGGGTTCTGGTAGTGAATAGTGAGCAGTGGGTTGTGGTAGTGAATAGTGAGTAGTGGGTTGTGGTAGTGAATGATGAGTAATGAGTAATGAGCAGCGGGTTGTGGTAGTGAATAGTAAACCATGAGTAGTAAGTAGTGGGTTGTGGTAATGAATAGTAAGTAGTGTGTAGTGGGTTGTGACAGTCAACAGTGAGTAGTGGGTTGTGGTAGTGAATTGTGAATAGTGAGTAGTGGGTTGTGGTAGTGAATAGTGAGTAGTGGGTTGTGGGTGTGAATATTGGGTTGTGGGTTGTGGTAGTAAATAGTGAGTAGTGGGTTGTGGTAGTAAATAGTGAGTAGTGGGTTGTGGTAGTAAATAGTGAGTAGTGGGTTGTGGGTGTGAATAGTGGGTTGTGGCAGTGAATAGTGAGTAGTGGGTTGTGGGTGTGAATAGTGGGTTGTGGGTTGTGGTAGTAAATAGTGAGTAGTGGGTTGTGGTAGTAAATAGTGAGTAGTGGGTTGTGGGTGTGAATAGTGGGTTGTGGCAGTGAATAGTGAGTAGTGGGTTGTGGGTGTGAATAGTGGGTTGTGGTAGTAAATAGTGAGTAGTGGGTTGTGGGTGTGAATAGTGGGTTGTGGCAGTGAATAGTGAGTAGTGGGTTGTAGTTGTGAATAGTGAGAAGTGGGTTGTGATTGTGAATAGTGAGCAGTGGGTTGTGGTGGTGAATAGTGAGTAGTAGGTTGTGATAGTGAACAGTGAGTAGTGGGTTGTGGTAGTGAATAATGAATAGTGGGTAGTGAGCAGTGGGATGTGTTAGCGAATAACGAGTAGTAGGTTGTGATAGTGAATAGTGAGTAATGGGTAGTGAAAAGTCAGTAGTGAGTAGTGAATGGTAAGTAGTGAATAGTGAGTAGTGGGTTGTGGTAGTGAATAGTGAGTAGTGGGCTGTGGTTGTGAATAGTGAGCAGTGGGTTGTGGTAGTGAGTAGTGGGTTGTGGTAGTGAATAGTGGGTTGTGGTAATGAATAGTGAGTAGTGGATAGTGAAACGTTAGTAGTGGGTAGTAAATAGTGAGTAGTGGGTAGTGAATAGTGAGTAGTGGGTTGTGGTAGTGAATAGTGAGTAGCAGGTAGTGAATAGTGAATAGTGAGTAGTGGGTTGCGGTAATGAATAGCGAGTAGTGGGGGTCGGTAGTGAATAGTGAGCAGTGGGTTGTGGTAATGGGTAGTGAGCAGTGAAAAGTGATTAGTGGGTAGTGAATAGTGAGTAGTGGGTAGTGAATAGTGAGCAGTGGATTGTGGTAGTGAATAGTGAGCAGTGGGTTGTGGTAGTGAATAGTGAGTAGCGGGTTGCGGGAGAGAATAGTGAATAGCGGGAAGTGAATATTGAGTAGTGGGTTGTGGTAGTGAATAGTGGGTTGTGGTAGTAAATAGTGAGTAGTGGGTTGTGGGTGTGAATAGTGGGTTGTGGTAGTAAATAGTGAGTAGTGGGTTGTGGGTGTGAATAGTGGGTTGTGGCAGTGAATAGTGAGTAGTGGGTTGTAGTTGTGAATAGTGAGAAGTGGGTTGTGATTGTGAATAGTGAGCAGTGGGTTGTGGTGGTGAATAGTGAGTAGTAGGTTGTGATAGTGAACAGTGAGTAGTGGGTTGTGGTAGTGAATAATGAATAGTGGGTAGTGAGCAGTGGGATGTGTTAGCGAATAACGAGTAGTAGGTTGTGATAGTGAATAGTGAGTAATGGGTAGTGAAAAGTCAGTAGTGAGTAGTGAATGGTAAGTAGTGAATAGTGAGTAGTGGGTTGTGGTAGTGAATAGTGAGTAGTGGGCTGTGGTTGTGAATAGTGAGCAGTGGGTTGTGGTAGTGAGTAGTGGGTTGTGGTAGTGAATAGTGGGTTGTGGTAATGAATAGTGAGTAGTGGATAGTGAAACGTTAGTAGTGGGTAGTAAATAGTGAGTAGTGGGTAGTGAATAGTGAGTAGTGGGTTGTGGTAGTGAATAGTGAGTAGCAGGTAGTGAATAGTGAATAGTGAGTAGTGGGTTGCGGTAATGAATAGCGAGTAGTGGGGGTCGGTAGTGAATAGTGAGCAGTGGGTTGTGGTAATGGGTAGTGAGCAGTGAAAAGTGATTAGTGGGTAGTGAATAGTGAGTAGTGGGTAGTGAATAGTGAGCAGTGGATTGTGGTAGTGAATAGTGAGCAGTGGGTTGTGGTAGTGAATAGTGAGTAGCGGGTTGCGGGAGAGAATAGTGAATAGCGGGAAGTGAATATTGAGTAGTGGGTTGTGGTAGTGAATAGTGAGCAGTGGGTTGTGATTTCGAATAGTGAATAGTGAGTAGTGGGTAGTGAAAAGTAAGTAGTGAAGAGTGAATAGCGGGTAGGGAATATTGAGTATTGGGTTGTGAAGATGAAAAGTGAGTTGTGGGTTTTGATTGTGAATAGTGAATAGTCAGCAATGGGTTGTTGTAGTGAATAGTGAGTAGTGGGTTGTGGTGGTGAATGGTGAGTAGTAGATTGTGATAGCGATTAGGGAGTAGTGGGTTGTGGTAGCGAATCGTGAATAGTGAGTAGTGGGTTGTGGTTGTGAATAGTGAGTAGTGGGTTGTGGTAGTAAATAGTGAGCATGGGTTGTTGTGGTGAATAGTGTGTAGTGGGTTGTAGTGGTGAATAGTGAGTAGTAGGTTGTGATAGCGATTAGGGAGTAGTGGGTTGTGGTAGTGAATAGTGAGTAAGGGGTTGTGGTAGTGAATAGTGTGTAGTGGGTTGTGGTATTGAATAGTGAGTAGTGGCTTGTGTTAGTGAATAGTGAGTAGTGGGTTGTGGTATTGAATAGTGAGTAATGGGTTGTGGTATTGAATAGTGAGTAGTGGGTTGTGGTAGTGAATAGTGGGTTGTGGTATTGAATAATGAATAGTGGATTGTGGTAGTGAATAGTGAGTAGTGGGTTGTGGTTTTGAATAATTAATAGTGGGTTGTGGAAGTGAATAGTGAGTAGTGGGTTCTGGTGGTGAATAGTGAATAGTGAATAGTGAGTAGCAGGTTGTGGTAGTGAATAGTGAGTAGTTGGTTGTGGTAGTGGGTAGTAAGCAGTGGGTTATGGTGTTGAATAGTGAGTAGTAGGTTGTGGTAGTGAATAGTGAGTAGTTGGTTGTGGTAATTATTAGTGAGTAGTAGGTTGCGGTAGTTAATATTGAGTTTCTGATAGTGAATTGTGAGTAGTAGGTTACGGTAGTGAATAGTGAGTATTGGGTTCTGGTAGTGAATTGTTAGTAGTGGATTGTGAGCAGTGGGTTGCGGTAGTAAATAGCACACATGAATTTCTAAACAGAAATTGATAAACCAACAAAAAAAGATATCTCTGTGTATGTACATCAACACAAATAATTATATGGAATGCTGTCATGTTTAAGCTTCTAACGTAGTATTGTTTATAAAAAAAAATGTGTAGTCATGATTACTATTTGAACTACTTCAATTATGGAAAATAATAACAATCTGTTGCTTTCAGCATTGCTGGATCCATTCAAATGGAACATAAGGAAAACCAATGTGTCCATCTGTATACCCATCTGATAGTGGGTTGATATAGCTTCGATATAGCTTGTGTAAAAATGTTAATTAATAGTTGAGTTCATGGACACGGACTGATTTGACTGACCATTGACGCTGACTGACAGTACAGAACCTCACAGATCCAAGCCTGTAATAATCATGTGCCAAACTCAAACTACACACCGGCTATTCCCTCCTCCTGAACCTACAGTTGAATCCAAACATTTCGCTACCTTTACTGCTCTGAGACTTCTCTCCACACCCAATTAAGCCCCTCAAACGCTGCTGGCTAGGCCAGGGTTGAGGAACCTTGAAGGGCTAGGATTGTTGCCCACTCAAATCTGTAGCAACCACAGAATTTGACCATGAGAAAGTGGCTTCTCTTTCATGGTTTGTACCTGTCAAGGATTCCTCGTGAATTGTGGGCCAGAGGGCTGAGGAAGGCCTGAATGAACAAGGACAGGCTATTAACTTGATGGTGGATGATGTTGAACCCCTCTCCTTTTTTGACCTAAATCCATTATGATTATGATTTATGAATAACAGGAGGCTGGTGGCACCTTAATTGGGGAGGACGGGCTCATGGTAATGACTGGAGCGGAATCAGTGGAATGGTATCAAATACATCAAAGACGTGGTTTCCATGGTTTCCAGGTGTTTGATGCCATTCCATTTGCTCCGTGGTTGTTATGAGCCGTTCTCCCCTCAGCAGCCTCCTGTGTTATGAATGATCATAATCAATTGGATAGAACTATGTATATCTAGAATGTGAATATTCACAGTTCAATTCCCAACACAACTTTATCAAAATTGTGTTTGAATAGGCATTGATGGTCAGTAGGCAACATGCAGGCCAATTACTTATTGGATTAGAAACTTAACATGGAAAGTGTCTTACCCTCTGTATGGACTGCTGACACATAGGTCCAGTTGTAGCGTTTGACAATGTCCAAGATGGCTCTGGCTTGGAGAGTGTCAGAGGGCACAACCCTAAGGAAATACTTGAAGAGAGTTTTGTCACTCAGATCTATGCTGGTCGCAGAATACGCTATCTGAGGGATGTTAAACAGCTGCAGGAGGTTTTGAACCTGGATAGCCACTGAGCTGGACCCAGGTCCAATGACACCTGCTATGGGTTTCTTGGTAGGGGGCGGCTGACTTGCAGGCGTCCCATCAATGCACCACTGTCTGGATGTACCATCTTTGTTGTCGTCATCCCTAATCGAGATGAGAGAGTCTCTAATGAACTCAATACTCTGCTCCAGAGCCACCGAGGAGTGCCAGCAGGAGTCCCTGATCTCGCACCCCAGAGTGATGTTGGGTAGAAGGTTCGGGTCGGAGTTGATTCTGTCCAAGGTGTGGAACATCGCTTCTACTCGTTGGATGCCGTACTGTTCCCGAACCTCCCCACACTTCCTCTCCGCTACCTGCTCTGTTGACGGTTGGTGGTGGACCGAGAACAGTGCACCGATTATAATGTCCCCGTCCATTCTGGCCACCGAGCGGGACCCAGCAGCTTTAGAAACCACCGACCTCTCAAATGTGTTACTGGGGGAGACGAACGCATCATACAGTAGAATAAGGAAATACAAAAACCTAATAACATTCAGGTAAATCATATTCCACATGGTGTCAACAGTCTTGGGGATATAATCATGCCCGCTTGGCCATTGGGGAGAGCTGAGGATCCAAGTTTAATTGAAGATCTATCATCTCCTTATCATCTCCTCTTTCACTGATGTCTTTCCTGCTGATGAGAGACATTCATTTAAGTTTGATACAAGTGATACAAGTTTTGCAACAAGTTTTTCAACAAGTGATGATAAACAGCTATGTGTTGCCAATCTATCTTTGGCAACTCTTTTAATAGGCTACACAACTTAAGCAAAGGTAAATATAGTTATAGGCTGCTGCAGAAGCCAATCTGACATTCAATCTTGAATAATTCAAGTACTAATAGTCTACAGTAATGTATAACCATTTGATACATTTCAGTCATTTAGCAGACGCTCTTATCCAGAGCTGCGTACAGTCAGAGACGACGTTGAACGCCTTTCATAATCTATAGCCTACAGTAAAAACCGTCTACAGGAGGCTGATTAAAAGTTGATTTGTGCGATGGTTGGTTTGCGCGGCTGGTTTCAGTACCTTGGACAGCGCTAGGTTCTGACTTGAACGTTGGGCTCACAATAATTTGCCCACCCACGATGAGATTGTGTTTAGCTACATAAATTGCTGCTTAAATGTTCCATTGAAATGATCAAATAATCAGATATATATAATTTACCATTCTATTATTTATATATCGACATTGTCAACATCTAATTGACATTGCAATTGATAAATCACCTACAAACGGTTTAGGTAAAATCGGGTATTTTACAGTTTCACTTTTTTCCCAGCAGATTTGTAAATGAAATGCCGTAGGCTAGTAATCAAATAACTAAAGCAATGCTTACCATCATTGCTATTCACATGAGGAGCAATCTCCTCCATTCATGTTATATTGCACCTTTTTGCATTCACTATAGCCTAAAATACCTTAGATATCATAACGTTAGAGCGTGTACATACCTGCACCTGCTGCCTCAGGAACATTGCGTATCTCCTCGTCTCCTGAACCTCTCAGTTTGGAGCCCAAGTTTAATAAGCCTCTGCAGCGCTAATACAGTATTTCTCTCTTTTTCCCCCCAACCTCTAGCTCTCTATCTTTCTGGAAGGGAGCATGGGTGCCCCCTTCGATTCCTCTTGATCACTGCATGCATCTTTAAAACCGGGTCACATAGAATGCATTGTTTGGCCCGGATAAAAGACAGTACGAAGAGAGAGATAGAAACGTGTGGAGTTGATTGTCTCTATCTGGAGTATCGTCCAGTACATTGCAATGACACGCCCATCATTTCAAAAGTAAATGCATGGGGGTAATGTAGGCTCAATAAAATAGTTGATTGCATGTTTTATTTTTTCAGAATAAAAGGTATAATCATACCTACAATAAGAAGAATCAGGCCTACAATAAGAAGATAAGTATTGTAAGTATGAAATTAGTCTATAGGCATCTGTAGCTATAGCCTTGTAACCAAGTAGGCTAAACCAGTGATACTAGCAGATATGTAACATATCGAAACTAGCCTACATATTTGTTGCATTTGACTGAATTATCTTAATGCATTTTTTGTGCAATGTGACTGCAACAAGTTGAAAGGGACGAGCCACCTTTTTTACTCTACAGAGGAATGGAGAGCAATGATGCGACCTAGTGGCTGTGGCCTGACGGTTCCGGTTCAATGTTGTTGTGACCGTAGAGATCCTATTAAATTACCTAATAAATGAAATAGTATTCTAATTCCTAATTCTATGGTTTTGACGCCACCTCATTTCCGGCCTGCATGAAAACATGGTGCACAGTAGCGGCAAAGGAGCAGTCTGTACAAGAAGACTGTAAAGTCCATTCTTGACTGGTTTTGAACAACCGGACCAGTCTATTGTTTTGTCTGCAGGAACAGAGCCAACGCTTGGTGAGAAATCAAATGTAAATGTTCAAAGTTTGTTAGCAAGATGTCTGTGCCATCCTAGCCAGACACAATCATAATGTATCTTACTTACAAGAGGGAAGGTAATCATGACGTGCAGGGATATTATTTTTGTAACCATGGAAAGTCTATGCCAGATGATCATAAAACCTTCTGGTTTGGCCACTCGTTATCCTGTCGCTCTTGATCCTTCTTGTAAGCAGTGATGGAATAAGTACCCAGTTGCCATACTACAGTAAAAGTGAAGATGCCTTAATAGAAAATGATTCAAGTAAACGTGAAAGTCACCCAGTAAAATCCTACTTGAGGAGAAGTCTAAAACTATTTGGTTTTAAATATATACTTCAGTATCAAAAGTAAATGTAATTGGTAAAATATACTTAAGTATCAAAAGTAAAAGTATAAATAATTTCAAATTCCTTATATTAAGCTAGACAGCACCATTTTCTAGTTTTTTTTAAATGTATGCATAGCCAGAGGCACATTCCAACCCTCAGACATCATTAACAAACTAAGCATGTGTTTAGTGAGTCCGCCAGATCAGAGGCAGTAGAGATGACCAGGAATGTTCTCTTGATAAGTGCGTGAATTAGACCATTTTTCTGTCCTGCTAAGGACTCAAAATGTAACAAGTCATATTTTATGAGGTCATGAATATACTTGCTCCCTGCTCTATAATAAAATAGTTACAATCCGCAACATCACCCTTTCTTTTAGTTTTTTAAGACATGTATTTCTAAAATGTTTAAAAACATCACATTACATGAATTTTGATGGGTGATGGGATGGGACTAATGTTTATAGTCCCATCACTCTGTAAGAAACTTTTGTCTCCCTAACATATGAATTCATAAACACACTTTTCTGTCTTTAAAGTTAATCAACTCATGAAACATCAACTCCTTTTTTGTTGACAGAACATTTCCTACAACAGTCTCTTGTTTCTTCATTAACTATATTCTACCCTAAGGTGAACTGGGTAAACTGCCAGTCACCTTCATAGCTGCAGTGGGGTTATTCTGCCACATAATATGGACGATGCGTTAACTACTGCACATAGTCTCTGTATCTGTCTGGTGGTTTGAAATCTCTGCCCCTAGAAGTCATGTGCACTGGAGTCTGTGGTGCAGACAGGAGGTGGGCCGGCATCTGGAACAGGTGAGTACAACTCTGTGTCACACTCTGTGTGTTCCTCTCAACCCTTTGGAGAAGTCTCTGAAGCACTGTGGAGGGGTTTTAGGTGGCGTGGATTCCTGCGCAGCACTTCCTTGTCTGTCTGGACCAAGTATGACCTGGGTGTGTCACATTGTTGAAGCACTGAAGCCACCTTTGTCCAATATCGTTCGTCATCCAGCTTCAAGGCGACGTTGACTCTGGGCCGGAGTTCTGAAAGGGCTCTGTCGTTGTACCTGTTGTTGTAGACATGACTGTACCTTGGCTTTGCTCTCTTGTCGACATGTCTCACCTGCTGGAGGTCTGGCCATGCCGGTTGTAGGTTAACCTCCATGCTGGAGACTGTGGTGTGGAGCTGTCTGCCAAGCATGAGCTGTGCTGGGCTCACACCTGTGCTGTGCAGTGACGTTGCTCTGTAGGTCATGAGAGCTAAGAATGGGTCAGCCTGCTTCAAGATCGTTTTGGCTGTCTGCACGGCTCGCTCTGCCTCACCATTTGCTTGGGCATAATGAGGGCTGGTGGTAATGTGTCTGAAATCATAGTCCTTCGAGAATTGCGTGAAAGATCTACCTGACAACTGGGGAGCATTGTCTGTAATTAGCACATTTAGGCATCCCCACCTGGGGAAGATGTTCTTCAGTTTAGCTCTAGTAGTTTATCCTGACGTGTTTGAGGTAAGCTATTTATATATACAGTGCATTCGGAAAGTATTCAGAACCCTTGACTTTTTTCACATTTTGTTATGTTACAGCCTTATTCTAAAATGGATGAAATAGTTTTTTTTCCCTCATCAATATACACACAATACCCCATGATAATAAAGCGAAAAGGTTTTTAGAAAAAAACGGAAATATGACATTTACATAAGTATTCAGACCCTTTACTCAGTACATTGTTGAAGCACCTTTGGCACCGATTACAGCCTCAAGTCTTCTTGGGTATGATGCTGAAAGCTTGGCACACCTATATTTGGGAGTTTATCCCATTCTTCTCTGCAGATCCTCTCAAGCTCTGTCAGGTTGGATGGGGAGCGTTGCTGCACAGTTATTTTCAGGTCTCTAGCTTCAAGGCGACGTTGACTCTGGGCCGGAGTTCTGAAAGTTCTTGAACCCGATGTTTGATCAGGTTCAAGTCGAGGCTCTGGCTGGGCCACTCAAGGACATTCAGAGACTCGTCACGAAGCCACTTCTGCGTTGTCTTGGCTGTGTGCTTAGGGTCGTTGTCCTGTTGGAAGTTGAACCCAGTCTGAGGTCCTGAGCCGGATTTCATCAAGGATCTCTCTGTACTTTGCTCTGTTCATTTTACCCTCGATAGTGACTAGTCTCCCAGTCCCTGCCACTGAAAAGCATCCCCACAGCATGATGCTGCCACCACCATGCTTCACCATAGGGATGGTGCCAGGTTTCCTCCAGATGTGATGCTTGACATTCAGGCCAAAGAGTTCAATCTTGGTTTCAGAGAATCTTGTTTCACATGGTCTAAAAGTCCTTTAGGTGCCTTTTGGCAAACTTGAAGGGGGCTGTCATGTGCCTTTTACTGAGGAGTGGCTTCTGTCTGGCCACTATACCATAAAGGCCTGATTGGTGGAGTGCTGCAGAGATGGTTGTCCTTCTGTAAGGTTCTCCCATCTCCACAGAGGAACTCTGGTGTCACGCCCTGACCTTAGAGATCCTTTTTATGTCTCTATTTGGTTTGGTCAGGGTGTGATTTGGGGTGGGCATTCTATGTTCTTTAGTTCTATTATTTGTATTTCTATGTTTTGGCCGGGTAGGGTTCTCAATCAGGGACAGCTGTCTATTGTTGTCTCTGATTGAGACCATACTTAGGTAGCCCTTTTTCCCACCTGTCTTTGTGGGAGGTTAACTTTGTTTGTGGCACATAGCCCTTTAGCTTCACGGTTGTTTTGGATTGTTTATTGTTTTTGTCGGCGTCATAATAAATAAAGGATTATGTACGCTCACCACGCTGCACCTTGGTCTACTTCTGTTGACGACCGTGACATCTGGAGCTCTGTCAGTGCAACAATCGGGTTCTTGGTCACCTCCCTGTCCAAGGCCCTTCTCCCCCGATTGCTCAGTTTGGTCGGGCGGCCAGCTCTAGGAAGAGTCTCGGTGGTTCCGAACTTCTTCCACTTAAGAATTACGGAGGCCACTGTGTTCTTGGGGACCTTCAATGCTGCAGAACATTTTTGGTAGCCTTTCCAAGATCTGTGCCTCGACACAATCCTGTCTCGGAGCTCTATGGATAATTCCTTCGACCTCATGGCTTGGTTTTTTCTCTGACATGCACTGTCTACTGTAGGACCTTACATGGACAGGTGTGTGCCTTTCCAAATCATGTCCAATCAATAAAATGTACCACACGTGGTCTCCAATCAAGTTCTAGAAACATCTCAAGGATGATGGGGGGCTGCCTTAGTCAACATCAACCTCTTCGGCGCCCGGGGAACAGTGGGTAGAATGATGGGTAGAATGTATTGCTCCCTTTTCACTGATTTGTTGAATCTTCTCAAATCAGCACATACCCTTAGGTTGGTCTTTGTTTCTCTTGGGTACCAGAAACATAGGACCACACCACTGTGTAGGCTCCCTAATCACACCACTCGCCACCATGCGGTCAAGCTCCTTTTTTTTGCCTTGGGGAGCATGGGCATTGGCACACATAGGGCTGTGTTTACACTGTAGGGCACTGCATCATCTTTCAGGCTTATTTTGATTAGTCATATCTTCAACCTGCTCAGTGCTTTGAGTCTCTTCTATTCTCTTCACCAAGCCCACTGCAACAGCAGCTACATTACAGCCCAGCAGATCAATCAATCAATCAAGTTTATTTTATATAGCCCTTCGTACATCAGCTAATATCTCGAAGTGCTGTACAGAAACCCAGCCTAAAACCCCAAACAGCAAGCAGGTGTAGAAGCACGGTGGCTAGGAAAAACTCCCTAGAAAGGCCAAAACCTAGGAAGAAACCTAGAGAGGAACCAGGCTATGAGGGGTGGCCAGTCCTCTTCTGGCTGTGCCGGGTGGAGATTATAACAGAACTATGCCAAGATGTTCAAAATGTTCATAAGTGACAAGCATGGTCAAATAATAATCATGAATAATTTTAGGTTGGCTTTTCATAGCCGATCATTAAGAGTTGAAAACAGCAGGTCTGGGACAGGTGGCGGTTCCATAACCGCAGGAAGAACAGTTGAAACTGGAATAGCAGCAAGGCCAGGTGGACTGGGGACAGCAAGGAGTCAACATGCCCGGTAGTCCTGATGTATGATCCTAGGGCTCAGGTCCTCCGAGAGAGAGAAAGAAAGAGAGAAGGAGAAAATTAGAGAGAGCCAAGATTTTCAAAATGTTCATAAATTACAAGCATGTTCAAATAATAAATCAGGAATAAAAGTCAGTTTGCTTTTCATAGCCGATCATTAAGAGTTGAAAGCAGCAGGTCTGGGACAGGTAGGGGTTCCATAACCGCAGGCAGAGCAGTTGAAACTGGAACAGCAGCAAGGCCAGGTGGACTGGGGACAGCAAGGAGTCATCATGCCCGGTTTGCCGTGACGTATGGTCCTAGGGCTCAGGTTCTCAGAGAGAGAGAGAAAGAAAGAGAGAACGAGAGAATTAGAGAGAGCATACTTAAATTCACACAGGACACTGGATAAGACAGGAGAAGTATTCCAGGTATAACCAACTGACCCTAGCCCCCCGACACATAAACTACTGCAGCATAAATACTGGAGGCTGAGACAGGAGCGGTCAGGAGACACTGTGGCCCCATCCGAAGATACCCCCGGACAGAGCCAAACAGGAAGGATATAACCCCACCCACTTTACCAAAGCACAGCCCCCGCACCACTAGAGGGATATCTTCAACCACCAACTTACAATCCTGAGACAAGGCCGAGTATAGCCCACAAAGATCTCCACCACAGCACAAACCAAGGGGGGCGCCAACCCAGACAGGAAGATCACATCAGTAACTCAACCCACTCAAGTGACGCACCCCTCCTAGGGACGGCATGAAAGAGCACCAGTAAGCCAGTGACTCAGCCCCTGTAATAGGGTTAGAGGTAGAGAATCCCAGTGGAGGGGAACCGGCCAGGCAGAGACAGCAAGGGCGGTTCGTTGCTCCAGAGATGGCCCCTTTATCACATACACTTTGAAGCTACACTGCTGTCACGAATTCCGCCGAAGTCGGCTCCTCTCCTTGTTCGGGCGACGTTCGGCGGTCAACGTCACCGGCTTTCTAGCCATCGCCGCTCCATTTCCTCATTGTTCCATTTGTTTTGTCTTGTTCCCTGCACACCTGGTTTACATTCCCTAATCACACTGCTTGTATTTATTCCTCTGTCCCCCCCCCCCCCCCTCCCATGTCTTTGTGTGAAATTGTTTTGTTACGTGTTTAGTGTGATGCGCCAGACTGTTTTTTCCCCCGGATATCGTATTTTGACCCGTTGTATGTATTTGTCATACATTTGTATATTTGTGAGTGTTTTCCCGCTTATTGACTTTTACCTGTGGCTGGAGGATTTTTGACGCAGTTGCGTCTGTCTTTTGTGCTTTTGCCAAATAAAACTGCACCTGATCACAACTCACTGCTCTCCTGCACCTGACTTCGTACCAGTAGCCCACAACCTTGAAAACTGTTTTTCTTTCCAAATAGTACTAGGTGTAAAGTGACCCATACAGTTCAGTTCTGGCCTAATGGAGTGGAGGCCTCTGGATAGGACCGGCCCAGTGGAGAACAGGCATCTGGATGGGACCTGCCCAGTGGAGTAGAGGCCTCTGGACCGGACTGGTCCAGTGGAGAACAGGCATCTGGATAGGACCTGCCCAGTGGAGTGACTGGACTGACTAGAGAAGAAAAGAGTTGTGCAGCTGTGTCATCAGCCAGGAGTGGAGGCAATTAAGGTGCGCAGTTTGAATATATATACTCCACTCTGACTTCATATACTCTACTCAAACTTTATATACTCTACACTTTATATACTCTACGCTGACTTTATATACTCTACGCTGACTTTATATACTCTACTCTGACTTTATATACTCTAAACTGACTTTATATACTCTACACTGACTTTATATACTCTACTCTGTGGTTATATACTCTACTCTGACTTTATATACTCTACTCTGACTTTATATACTCTACTCTGACTTTATATACTCTACACTGACTTTATATACTCTACACTGACTTTATATACTCTACACTGACTTTATATACTCTACTCTGACTTTATATACTCTACTCTGACTTTCTATACTCTACACTGACTTTATATACTCTACACTGACTTTATATACTCTACACTGACTTTATATACTCTACTCTGACTTTATATACTCTACACTGACTTTATATACTCTACTCTGTGGTTATATACTCTACACTGACTTTATATACTCTACACTGACTTTATATACTCTACACTGACTTTATATACTCTACACTGACTTTATATACTCTACACTGACTTTATATACTCTACACTGACTTTATATACTCTACACTGACTTTATATACTCTACACTGACTTTATATACTCTACACTGACTTTCTATACTCTACACTGACTTTATATACTCTACACTGACTTTATATACTCTACACTGACTTTCTATACTCTACACTGACTTTCTATACTCTACACTGACTTTCTATACTCTACGCTGCTGACTTTATATACTCTACGCTGCTGACTTTCTATACTCTACGCTGCTGACTTTCTATACTCTACGCTGCTGACTTTCTATACTCTACACTGACTTTATATACTCTACACTGACTTTCTATACTCTACGCTGCTGACTTTCTATACTCTACGCTGCTGACTTTCTATACTCTACGCTGCTGACTTTCTATACTCTACGCTGCTGACTTTCTATACTCTACACTGACTTTCTATACTCTACACTGACTTTATATACTCTACACTGACTTTCTATACTCTACACTGACTTTCTATACTCTACGCTGACTTAATATACTCTACTCGGACTTCATATACTCTACTCGGACTTCATATACTCTACTCGGACTTCATATACTCTACTCGGACTTCATATACTCTACTCGGACTTCAACTACTCTACACTTTATATACTCTACGTTGACTTTATATACTCAACACTATATACTCTACTCTGACTTTATATACTCTACACTGACTTTATATACTCTACACTGACTTTATATACTCTACACTATATACTCTACTCTACACTGACTTTATATACTCTACACTGACTTTATATACTCTACACTATATACTCTACTCTACACTGACTTTATATACTCAACACTGACTTTATATACTCTACTCTGACTTCATATACTCTACTCGGACTTCATATACTCTACTCGGACTTCATATACTCTACTCGGACTTCATATACTCTACACTTTATATACTCTACTCTGACTTTATATACTCTACACTGACTTTATATACTCTAAACTGACTTTATATACTCTACGCTGACTTTATATACTCTACGCTGACTTTATATACTCTACACTATATACTCTACTCTACACTGACTTTCTATACTCTACACTTTATATACTCTACACTGACTTTATATACTCTACACTGACTTTATATACTCTACACTGACTTTATATACTCTACACTGACTTTATATACTCTACACTGACTTTATATACTCTACACTGACTTTATATACTCTAAACTGACTTTATATACTCTACACTGACTTTATATACTCTACACTGACTTTATATACTCTACACTGACTTTATATACTCTACACTGACTTTATATACTCTACACTGACTTTATATACTCTAAACTGACTTTATATACTCTACACTGACTTTATATACTCTACACTGACTTTATATACTCTACACTGACTTTATATACTCTACACTGACTTTATATACTCTACACTGACTTTATATACTCTACTCTGACTTGATATACTCTACGCTGACTTCATATACTCTACACTTTATAAACTTATATACACTCTAAACTGACTTCATATACTCTACTCTGACTTCATATACTCTACTCGGACTTCATATACTCTACTCGGACTTCATATACTCTACTCGGACTTCATATACTCTACTCGGACTTCATATACTCTAC
The DNA here is from genome assembly GCF_029448725.1 of Salvelinus fontinalis. Classification (NCBI taxonomy): domain Eukaryota; kingdom Metazoa; phylum Chordata; class Actinopteri; order Salmoniformes; family Salmonidae; genus Salvelinus; species Salvelinus fontinalis. The sequence continues at coordinate 40,468,644 of NC_074680.1, forward strand.
ACTTTATATACTCTACGTTGAGTTTATATACTCAACACTATATACTCTACTCTGACTTTCTATACTCTACGCTGACTTTATATACTCTACACTGACTTCATATACTCTACACTGACTTTATATACTCTACGCTGACTTTATATACTCTACACTTTATATACTCTACGTTGACTTTATATACTCTACACTTTATATACTCTACGTTGACTTTATATACTCTACGTTGACTTTATGTACTCAACACTATATACTCTACACTGACTTTATATACTCTACACTGACTTTATATACTCTACGCTGACTTTATATACTCTACGTTGACTTTATGGCTACCCCTACCCCGGTCAACAGCACTGCCCTCCCCTCTGCTACTCGCCCAAGCCTTCCCCATTTCTCTTTCTCCCAAATACAGTCAGCTGATGTTCTGAAAGAGCTGCAAAATCTGGACCCTTAAAAATCAGCCGGGCTAGATAATCTGGACCCTTTCTTTCTAAAACTATCTGCTGAAATTGTTGCCACCCCTATTACCAGCCTTTTCAACCTCTCTTTCGTGTCGTCTGAGATTCCCAAAGATTGGAAAGCAGCTGCGGTTATCCCCCTCTTCAAAGGGGGAGACACTCTAGACCCAAACTGCTACAGACCTATATCTATCCTACCCTGCCTTTCTAAGGTCTTCGAAAGCCAAGTCAACAAACAGATTACCGACCATCTCGAATCCCACCATACCTTCTCCGCTATGCAATCTGGTTTCAGAGCTGGTCATGGGTGCACCTCAGCCACGCTCAAGGTCATAAACGATATCTTAACCGCTATCGATAGGAAACAGTACTGTGCAGCCATATTCATTGACCTGGCCAAGGCTTTTGACTCTGTCAATCACCACATCCTCATCGGCAGACTCGACAGCCTTGGTTTCTCTAATGATTGCCTCGCCTGGTTCACCAACTACTTCTCTGATCGAGTTCAGTGTGTCAAATCGGAGGGTCTGTTGTCCGGACCTCTGGCAGTCTCTATGGGGGTGCCACAGGGTTCAATTCTTGGACCGACTCTCTTCTCTGTATACATCAATGATGTCGCTCTTGCTGCTGGTGAGTCTCTGATCCACCTCTACGCAGACGACTCTATTCTGTATACTTCTGGCCCTTCTCTTGACACTGTGTTAACAACCCTCCAGGCGAGCTTCAATGCCATACAACTCTCCTTCCGTGGCCTCCAATTGCTCTTAAATACAAGTAAAACTAAATGCATGCTCTTCAACCGATCGCTGCCTGCACCTGCCCGCCTGTCCAGCATCACTACTCTGGACGGCTCTGACTTAGAATATGTGGACAACTACAAATACCTAGGTGTCTGGTTAGACTGTAAACTCTCCTTCCAGACTCACATCAAGCATCTCCAATCCAAAGTTAAATCTAGAATCGGCTTCCTATTCCGCAACAAAGCATCCTTCACTCATGCTGCCAAACATACCCTTGTAAAACTGACCATCCTACCAATCCTCGACTTCGGTGATGTCATTTACAAAATAGCCTCCAAAACCCTACTCAATAAATTGGATGCAGTCTATCACAGTGCCATCCGTTTTGTCACCAAAGCCCCATATACTACCCACCACTGCGACCTGTACGCTCTCGTTGGCTGGCCCTCGCTTCACACTCGTCGCCAAACCCACTGGCTCCAGGTCATCTACAAGACCCTGCTAGGTAAAGTCCCCCCTTATCTCAGCTCGCTGGTCACCATAGCAACGCCCACCCGTAGCACGCGCTCCAGCAGGTTTATCTCTCTGGTCACCCCCAAAACCAATTCTTCCTTTGGTCGCCTCTCCTTCCAGTTCTCTGCTGCCAATGACTGGAACGAACTACAAAAATCTCTGAAACTGGAAACACTTATCTCCCTCACTAGCTTTAAGCACCAGCTGTCAGAGCAGCTCATAGATTACTGCACCTGTACATAGCCCATCTATAATTTAGCCCAAACAACTACCTCTTTACCTACTGTATTTATTTATTTTGCTCCTTTGCACCCCATTATTTCTCTCTACTTTGCACCTTCTTCCGCTGCAAACCAACCATTCCAGTGTTATTTTTTTTACTTGCTATATTGTATTTACTTCGCCACCATGGCCTTTTTATATTTTTTTATTTATTTATTTATATATATATTTTGTTTGCCTTCACCTCCCTTATCTCACCTCACTTGCTCATATTGTATATAGACTTATTTTCACTGTATTATTGACTGTATGTTTGTTTTACTCCATGTGTAACTATGTGTTGTTGTATGTGTCGAACTTCTTTGCTTTATCTTGGCCAGGTCGCAATTGTAAATGAGAACGTGTTCTCAATTTGCCTACCTGGTTAAATAAAGGTGAAATAAATAAATAAATAAAATATACTCTACACTGACTTTATATACTCTACACTGACTTTATATACTCTAAACTGACTTTATATACTCTACACTGACTTTATATACTCTACACTGACTTTATATACTCTACACTGACTTTATATACTCTACACTGACTTTATATACTCTACACTGACTTTATATACTCTACTCTGACTTGATATACTCTACGCTGACTTCATATACTCTACACTTTATAAACTTATATACACTCTAAACTGACTTCATATACTCTACTCTGACTTCATATACTCTACTCGGACTTCATATACTCTACTCGGACTTCATATACTCTACTCGGACTTCATATACTCTACTCGGACTTCATATACTCTACACTTTATATACTCTACGTTGAGTTTATATACTCAACACTATATACTCTACTCTGACTTTCTATACTCTACGCTGACTTTATATACTCTACACTGACTTCATATACTCTACACTGACTTTATATACTCTACGCTGACTTTATATACTCTACACTTTATATACTCTACGTTGACTTTATATACTCTACACTTTATATACTCTACGTTGACTTTATATACTCTACGTTGACTTTATGTACTCAACACTATATACTCTACACTGACTTTATATACTCTACACTGACTTTATATACTCTACGCTGACTTTATATACTCTACGTTGACTTTATGGCTACCCCTACCCCGGTCAACAGCACTGCCCTCCCCTCTGCTACTCGCCCAAGCCTTCCCCATTTCTCTTTCTCCCAAATACAGTCAGCTGATGTTCTGAAAGAGCTGCAAAATCTGGACCCTTAAAAATCAGCCGGGCTAGATAATCTGGACCCTTTCTTTCTAAAACTATCTGCTGAAATTGTTGCCACCCCTATTACCAGCCTTTTCAACCTCTCTTTCGTGTCGTCTGAGATTCCCAAAGATTGGAAAGCAGCTGCGGTTATCCCCCTCTTCAAAGGGGGAGACACTCTAGACCCAAACTGCTACAGACCTATATCTATCCTACCCTGCCTTTCTAAGGTCTTCGAAAGCCAAGTCAACAAACAGATTACCGACCATCTCGAATCCCACCATACCTTCTCCGCTATGCAATCTGGTTTCAGAGCTGGTCATGGGTGCACCTCAGCCACGCTCAAGGTCATAAACGATATCTTAACCGCTATCGATAGGAAACAGTACTGTGCAGCCATATTCATTGACCTGGCCAAGGCTTTTGACTCTGTCAATCACCACATCCTCATCGGCAGACTCGACAGCCTTGGTTTCTCTAATGATTGCCTCGCCTGGTTCACCAACTACTTCTCTGATCGAGTTCAGTGTGTCAAATCGGAGGGTCTGTTGTCCGGACCTCTGGCAGTCTCTATGGGGGTGCCACAGGGTTCAATTCTTGGACCGACTCTCTTCTCTGTATACATCAATGATGTCGCTCTTGCTGCTGGTGAGTCTCTGATCCACCTCTACGCAGACGACTCTATTCTGTATACTTCTGGCCCTTCTCTTGACACTGTGTTAACAACCCTCCAGGCGAGCTTCAATGCCATACAACTCTCCTTCCGTGGCCTCCAATTGCTCTTAAATACAAGTAAAACTAAATGCATGCTCTTCAACCGATCGCTGCCTGCACCTGCCCGCCTGTCCAGCATCACTACTCTGGACGGCTCTGACTTAGAATATGTGGACAACTACAAATACCTAGGTGTCTGGTTAGACTGTAAACTCTCCTTCCAGACTCACATCAAGCATCTCCAATCCAAAGTTAAATCTAGAATCGGCTTCCTATTCCGCAACAAAGCATCCTTCACTCATGCTGCCAAACATACCCTTGTAAAACTGACCATCCTACCAATCCTCGACTTCGGTGATGTCATTTACAAAATAGCCTCCAAAACCCTACTCAATAAATTGGATGCAGTCTATCACAGTGCCATCCGTTTTGTCACCAAAGCCCCATATACTACCCACCACTGCGACCTGTACGCTCTCGTTGGCTGGCCCTCGCTTCACACTCGTCGCCAAACCCACTGGCTCCAGGTCATCTACAAGACCCTGCTAGGTAAAGTCCCCCCTTATCTCAGCTCGCTGGTCACCATAGCAACGCCCACCCGTAGCACGCGCTCCAGCAGGTTTATCTCTCTGGTCACCCCCAAAACCAATTCTTCCTTTGGTCGCCTCTCCTTCCAGTTCTCTGCTGCCAATGACTGGAACGAACTACAAAAATCTCTGAAACTGGAAACACTTATCTCCCTCACTAGCTTTAAGCACCAGCTGTCAGAGCAGCTCATAGATTACTGCACCTGTACATAGCCCATCTATAATTTAGCCCAAACAACTACCTCTTTACCTACTGTATTTATTTATTTTGCTCCTTTGCACCCCATTATTTCTCTCTACTTTGCACCTTCTTCCGCTGCAAACCAACCATTCCAGTGTTATTTTTTTTACTTGCTATATTGTATTTACTTCGCCACCATGGCCTTTTTATATTTTTTTATTTATTTATTTATATATATATTTTGTTTGCCTTCACCTCCCTTATCTCACCTCACTTGCTCATATTGTATATAGACTTATTTTCACTGTATTATTGACTGTATGTTTGTTTTACTCCATGTGTAACTATGTGTTGTTGTATGTGTCGAACTTCTTTGCTTTATCTTGGCCAGGTCGCAATTGTAAATGAGAACGTGTTCTCAATTTGCCTACCTGGTTAAATAAAGGTGAAATAAATAAATAAATAAAATATACTCTACACTGACTTTATATACTCTACACTGACTTTATATACTCTAAACTGACTTTATATACTCTACACTGACTTTATATACTCTACACTGACTTTATATACTCTACACTGACTTTATATACTCTACACTGACTTTATATACTCTACACTGACTTTATATACTCTACTCTGACTTGATATACTCTACGCTGACTTCATATACTCTACACTTTATAAACTTATATACACTCTAAACTGACTTCATATACTCTACTCTGACTTCATATACTCTACTCGGACTTCATATACTCTACTCGGACTTCATATACTCTACTCGGACTTCATATACTCTACTCGGACTTCATATACTCTACACTTTATATACTCTACGTTGAGTTTATATACTCAACACTATATACTCTACTCTGACTTTCTATACTCTACGCTGACTTTATATACTCTACACTGACTTCATATACTCTACACTGACTTTATATACTCTACGCTGACTTTATATACTCTACACTTTATATACTCTACGTTGACTTTATATACTCTACACTTTATATACTCTACGTTGACTTTATATACTCTACGTTGACTTTATGTACTCAACACTATATACTCTACACTGACTTTATATACTCTACACTGACTTTATATACTCTACGCTGACTTTATATACTCTACGTTGACTTTATGGCTACCCCTACCCCGGTCAACAGCACTGCCCTCCCCTCTGCTACTCGCCCAAGCCTTCCCCATTTCTCTTTCTCCCAAATACAGTCAGCTGATGTTCTGAAAGAGCTGCAAAATCTGGACCCTTAAAAATCAGCCGGGCTAGATAATCTGGACCCTTTCTTTCTAAAACTATCTGCTGAAATTGTTGCCACCCCTATTACCAGCCTTTTCAACCTCTCTTTCGTGTCGTCTGAGATTCCCAAAGATTGGAAAGCAGCTGCGGTTATCCCCCTCTTCAAAGGGGGAGACACTCTAGACCCAAACTGCTACAGACCTATATCTATCCTACCCTGCCTTTCTAAGGTCTTCGAAAGCCAAGTCAACAAACAGATTACCGACCATCTCGAATCCCACCATACCTTCTCCGCTATGCAATCTGGTTTCAGAGCTGGTCATGGGTGCACCTCAGCCACGCTCAAGGTCATAAACGATATCTTAACCGCTATCGATAGGAAACAGTACTGTGCAGCCATATTCATTGACCTGGCCAAGGCTTTTGACTCTGTCAATCACCACATCCTCATCGGCAGACTCGACAGCCTTGGTTTCTCTAATGATTGCCTCGCCTGGTTCACCAACTACTTCTCTGATCGAGTTCAGTGTGTCAAATCGGAGGGTCTGTTGTCCGGACCTCTGGCAGTCTCTATGGGGGTGCCACAGGGTTCAATTCTTGGACCGACTCTCTTCTCTGTATACATCAATGATGTCGCTCTTGCTGCTGGTGAGTCTCTGATCCACCTCTACGCAGACGACTCTATTCTGTATACTTCTGGCCCTTCTCTTGACACTGTGTTAACAACCCTCCAGGCGAGCTTCAATGCCATACAACTCTCCTTCCGTGGCCTCCAATTGCTCTTAAATACAAGTAAAACTAAATGCATGCTCTTCAACCGATCGCTGCCTGCACCTGCCCGCCTGTCCAGCATCACTACTCTGGACGGCTCTGACTTAGAATATGTGGACAACTACAAATACCTAGGTGTCTGGTTAGACTGTAAACTCTCCTTCCAGACTCACATCAAGCATCTCCAATCCAAAGTTAAATCTAGAATCGGCTTCCTATTCCGCAACAAAGCATCCTTCACTCATGCTGCCAAACATACCCTTGTAAAACTGACCATCCTACCAATCCTCGACTTCGGTGATGTCATTTACAAAATAGCCTCCAAAACCCTACTCAATAAATTGGATGCAGTCTATCACAGTGCCATCCGTTTTGTCACCAAAGCCCCATATACTACCCACCACTGCGACCTGTACGCTCTCGTTGGCTGGCCCTCGCTTCACACTCGTCGCCAAACCCACTGGCTCCAGGTCATCTACAAGACCCTGCTAGGTAAAGTCCCCCCTTATCTCAGCTCGCTGGTCACCATAGCAACGCCCACCCGTAGCACGCGCTCCAGCAGGTTTATCTCTCTGGTCACCCCCAAAACCAATTCTTCCTTTGGTCGCCTCTCCTTCCAGTTCTCTGCTGCCAATGACTGGAACGAACTACAAAAATCTCTGAAACTGGAAACACTTATCTCCCTCACTAGCTTTAAGCACCAGCTGTCAGAGCAGCTCATAGATTACTGCACCTGTACATAGCCCATCTATAATTTAGCCCAAACAACTACCTCTTTACCTACTGTATTTATTTATTTTGCTCCTTTGCACCCCATTATTTCTCTCTACTTTGCACCTTCTTCCGCTGCAAACCAACCATTCCAGTGTTATTTTTTTTACTTGCTATATTGTATTTACTTCGCCACCATGGCCTTTTTATATTTTTTTATTTATTTATTTATATATATATTTTGTTTGCCTTCACCTCCCTTATCTCACCTCACTTGCTCATATTGTATATAGACTTATTTTCACTGTATTATTGACTGTATGTTTGTTTTACTCCATGTGTAACTATGTGTTGTTGTATGTGTCGAACTTCTTTGCTTTATCTTGGCCAGGTCGCAATTGTAAATGAGAACGTGTTCTCAATTTGCCTACCTGGTTAAATAAAGGTGAAATAAATAAATAAATAAAATATACTCTACACTGACTTTATATACTCTACACTGACTTTATATACTCTAAACTGACTTTATATACTCTACACTGACTTTATATACTCTACACTGACTTTATATACTCTACACTGACTTTATATACTCTACACTGACTTTATATACTCTACACTGACTTTATATACTCTACTCTGACTTGATATACTCTACGCTGACTTCATATACTCTACACTTTATAAACTTATATACACTCTAAACTGACTTCATATACTCTACTCTGACTTCATATACTCTACTCGGACTTCATATACTCTACTCGGACTTCATATACTCTACTCGGACTTCATATACTCTACTCGGACTTCATATACTCTACACTTTATATACTCTACGTTGAGTTTATATACTCAACACTATATACTCTACTCTGACTTTCTATACTCTACGCTGACTTTATATACTCTACACTGACTTCATATACTCTACACTGACTTTATATACTCTACGCTGACTTTATATACTCTACACTTTATATACTCTACGTTGACTTTATATACTCTACACTTTATATACTCTACGTTGACTTTATATACTCTACGTTGACTTTATGTACTCAACACTATATACTCTACACTGACTTTATATACTCTACACTGACTTTATATACTCTACGCTGACTTTATATACTCTACGTTGACTTTATGGCTACCCCTACCCCGGTCAACAGCACTGCCCTCCCCTCTGCTACTCGCCCAAGCCTTCCCCATTTCTCTTTCTCCCAAATACAGTCAGCTGATGTTCTGAAAGAGCTGCAAAATCTGGACCCTTAAAAATCAGCCGGGCTAGATAATCTGGACCCTTTCTTTCTAAAACTATCTGCTGAAATTGTTGCCACCCCTATTACCAGCCTTTTCAACCTCTCTTTCGTGTCGTCTGAGATTCCCAAAGATTGGAAAGCAGCTGCGGTTATCCCCCTCTTCAAAGGGGGAGACACTCTAGACCCAAACTGCTACAGACCTATATCTATCCTACCCTGCCTTTCTAAGGTCTTCGAAAGCCAAGTCAACAAACAGATTACCGACCATCTCGAATCCCACCATACCTTCTCCGCTATGCAATCTGGTTTCAGAGCTGGTCATGGGTGCACCTCAGCCACGCTCAAGGTCATAAACGATATCTTAACCGCTATCGATAGGAAACAGTACTGTGCAGCCATATTCATTGACCTGGCCAAGGCTTTTGACTCTGTCAATCACCACATCCTCATCGGCAGACTCGACAGCCTTGGTTTCTCTAATGATTGCCTCGCCTGGTTCACCAACTACTTCTCTGATCGAGTTCAGTGTGTCAAATCGGAGGGTCTGTTGTCCGGACCTCTGGCAGTCTCTATGGGGGTGCCACAGGGTTCAATTCTTGGACCGACTCTCTTCTCTGTATACATCAATGATGTCGCTCTTGCTGCTGGTGAGTCTCTGATCCACCTCTACGCAGACGACTCTATTCTGTATACTTCTGGCCCTTCTCTTGACACTGTGTTAACAACCCTCCAGGCGAGCTTCAATGCCATACAACTCTCCTTCCGTGGCCTCCAATTGCTCTTAAATACAAGTAAAACTAAATGCATGCTCTTCAACCGATCGCTGCCTGCACCTGCCCGCCTGTCCAGCATCACTACTCTGGACGGCTCTGACTTAGAATATGTGGACAACTACAAATACCTAGGTGTCTGGTTAGACTGTAAACTCTCCTTCCAGACTCACATCAAGCATCTCCAATCCAAAGTTAAATCTAGAATCGGCTTCCTATTCCGCAACAAAGCATCCTTCACTCATGCTGCCAAACATACCCTTGTAAAACTGACCATCCTACCAATCCTCGACTTCGGTGATGTCATTTACAAAATAGCCTCCAAAACCCTACTCAATAAATTGGATGCAGTCTATCACAGTGCCATCCGTTTTGTCACCAAAGCCCCATATACTACCCACCACTGCGACCTGTACGCTCTCGTTGGCTGGCCCTCGCTTCACACTCGTCGCCAAACCCACTGGCTCCAGGTCATCTACAAGACCCTGCTAGGTAAAGTCCCCCCTTATCTCAGCTCGCTGGTCACCATAGCAACGCCCACCCGTAGCACGCGCTCCAGCAGGTTTATCTCTCTGGTCACCCCCAAAACCAATTCTTCCTTTGGTCGCCTCTCCTTCCAGTTCTCTGCTGCCAATGACTGGAACGAACTACAAAAATCTCTGAAACTGGAAACACTTATCTCCCTCACTAGCTTTAAGCACCAGCTGTCAGAGCAGCTCATAGATTACTGCACCTGTACATAGCCCATCTATAATTTAGCCCAAACAACTACCTCTTTACCTACTGTATTTATTTATTTTGCTCCTTTGCACCCCATTATTTCTCTCTACTTTGCACCTTCTTCCGCTGCAAACCAACCATTCCAGTGTTATTTTTTTTACTTGCTATATTGTATTTACTTCGCCACCATGGCCTTTTTATATTTTTTTATTTATTTATTTATATATATATTTTGTTTGCCTTCACCTCCCTTATCTCACCTCACTTGCTCATATTGTATATAGACTTATTTTCACTGTATTATTGACTGTATGTTTGTTTTACTCCATGTGTAACTATGTGTTGTTGTATGTGTCGAACTTCTTTGCTTTATCTTGGCCAGGTCGCAATTGTAAATGAGAACGTGTTCTCAATTTGCCTACCTGGTTAAATAAAGGTGAAATAAATAAATAAATAAAATATACTCTACACTGACTTTATATACTCTACACTGACTTTATATACTCTAAACTGACTTTATATACTCTACACTGACTTTATATACTCTACACTGACTTTATATACTCTACACTGACTTTATATACTCTACACTGACTTTATATACTCTACACTGACTTTATATACTCTACTCTGACTTGATATACTCTACGCTGACTTCATATACTCTACACTTTATAAACTTATATACACTCTAAACTGACTTCATATACTCTACTCTGACTTCATATACTCTACTCGGACTTCATATACTCTACACTGACTTTATATACTCTACGCTGACTTTATATACTCTACGCTGACTTTATATACTCTAAACTGACTTTATATACTCTACTCTGACGTTATATACTCTACACTGACTTTATATACTCTACACTGACTTTATATACTCTACACTGACTTTATATACTCTACACTGACTTTATATACTCTACTCTGACTTTATATACTCTACGCTGACTTTATATACTCTACTCTGTGGTTATATACTCTACACTGACTTTATATACTCTACACTGACTTTATATACTCTACACTGACTTTATATACTCTAAACTGACTTTATATACTCTACACTGACTTTATATACTCTACTCTGTGGTTATATACTCTACTCTGTGGTTATATACTCTACACTGACTTTATATACTCTACACTGACTTTATATACTCTACACTGACTTTATATACTCTAAACTGACTTTATATACTCTACACTGACTTTATATACTCTACTCTGTGGTTATATACTCTACACTGACTTTATATACTCTACACTGACTTTATATACTCTACGCTGACTTTATATACTCTACACTGACTTTATATACTCTACTCTGTGGTTATATACTCTACTCTGTGGTTATATACTCTACACTGACTTTATATACTCTACACTGACTTTATATACTCTACGCTGACTTTATATACTCTACGCTGACTTTATATACTCTACTCTGTGGTTATATACTCTACACTGACTTTATATACTCTACACTGACTTTATATACTCTACTCTGTGGTTATATACTCTACACTGACTTTATATACTCTAAACTGACTTTATATACTCTACACTGACTTTATATACTCTACACTGACTTTATATACTCTACTCTGTGGTTATATACTCTACACTGACTTTATATACTCTACTCTGTGGTTATATACTCTACTCTGTGGTTATATACTCTACACTGACTTTATATACTCTACACTGACTTTATATACTCTACACTGACTTTATATACTCTACTCTGTGGTTATATACTCTACACTGACTTTATATACTCTACACTGACTTTATATACTCTACTCTGTGGTTATATACTCTACACTGACTTTATATACTCTACTCTGTGGTTATATACTCTACACTGTCTTTATATACTCTACGCTGACTTTATATTCTCTACGCTGACTTTATATACTCTACATACTTTACATATTCTGTATGTGATCATTGGGAGAGTAGTGTCAATATTCAGGCATGTTTTTGTTCTTCAGTTTCAAGTGTAGTTTGATCAGTTTGGTGGTTGTCTGACGTAGTCACCCATCAATTGTGTCCATCCATTTTGGTCATGAATATGGAGTAAATTATTAGATTGCCTTCTATTTTGTTGTTTCAGTCTAAAGTGATGTTTTTTCTCCTGTTTTTGTTGGCTTTCCTGCAGCAGGTGGGGATATATGTACTGTAATCGGGATTGGAAAAGCCTGAATTCCTCAGCAAGGGAAACGGACGCATCAGAAAAGCAAATCAACAGATCCAGAATTGAATGGAGTTTTACTATGACTTCATCATTCCTGGTTAGTCACTCTTCTTCTTGTTCTTCTTTCACGTCCTACTCCTCTTCCTCCACTGATCCATGACCCTGTCTGTGTACAATTTCTCTGTTCCCACGTTAGAAGTGGTGGAGACGGAGGAGAAGAAGTGTGACGCTGACTTGTAGAGGCAGAACATGGGGAAGCTGTTATCACACAGATAAAGTGGATTCATTGTCATAGTAGAAGACCTTATGCATTTCAGGTAAAATAACAACTAATGTTTATATCCCAAGACAAATTAGCTAGCAACACCAAGCTAACTAGCTAAATTTCCATAAATATTTTATGCTTTTTGACCTGTCCCCAAATGAATATAGTTGGTTCAGAGTTTATTTTGATATTTCAACCTGCGTGTCCTGATCGAGTCTGGTGTGGATGGACAAAATCAACATGCGCACGACGGCACTCGCGGATGGACGCACGCGCTCACCCGGTGAAGTCAGCATGTTACTCAAGAGACCATGTTTGTATGCAGCTTTATTAACTCAAGTATCATATTTATTTATTATTATTTTTTTTTTTCATTGTTTGCAAACTGATATGGAACACGAAATTAATGCCAAAATAACATGCAAAATAGAGCTACCTGTTTAACTAAAAATGAAAAAATAAAAATACATTATTTTGCTTGTTATTTTGGCATTAATTCATGTTACATATCAGTTTGCAAACAATGTATTAAAAAAAACAATGTAAAAACAAATATATAATAATCGTTGAGCCCTGAATGACGGGTTGCCACTAATAACATAAAAAATGTTATAAAAACTTACCAAGAATGTAATTTCAGGGGTCTTGTAGAGAATTTCACATACTTTTCAGCAGTGGTTATGTTGGAAGTAGCCTACCTTTGGAAGTAAACAAAGGGTTTATTTACCCTATGAACAGCCAAAGACACTCCTACCCAGTACGTAGTAGGAATGTTGTCATTTCTCCTCCTATGTGGGTAGATTAATGGCAATATTGTTGTAAATAGGAGAGTACAATAAAAAGATATAAACCATGCTCTGTAAACAAAAAAAGTAAGCACAAATATCATCCACACACAAAGACATTACGTTGTAGTCCTAAACCATCATTTGAATAAATGTAAACATTTTTGTAAACATGAATAAAGATTTGTGAATAAAAACAGAAGCATTGACAAATATACTTTCAGTATCCTTCCAAAGTTGTAAATAAAAGCATTACATTGTGTAGTTAACATTTTTCTCCATATAAAAGTTGAATTTTTTATTTTTTATTAATTGAAGTATATAAGGTTTGGGCTCTGTGTTTTTTCACTTTACTTTACTGTGTTCGAAGGACCCATTCACTGTGTGAAGCAAGTGGGGGTGGGTGGCCAATACAAGGGCTCTTGTCTCATAATGCTGTTTTTGATGACTGAATTGCTCTTTCTTATATTAGTTGGTTGGCACGGAGCCCAAATTACTAGCTGGTAATTGGATGGCCTCACACGGAGATAAATGGTCTCTATGGCCTCACATTTGTTCGTTGGTTAATCGATAAAGCCAGTGTGTCTGTGGTGTGCTATTGTATTGTTCAGTTCTGTTTGACAGTTAATGAGGTCTTACCTACAATGTGTTTCAGTGGCGCAGTTTTAATTTGTTGGTTGATAAAGGAAGCCTAAAGTGGGTTTCAGTTTCTGGTGCTGCTGTTTGCCAGTTGGTTTCTTTG